>NC_031980.2:26878336-27178336 GCF_001858045.2 Oreochromis niloticus
AATGTGTTAATGATGCTTAAATACTTTCCTGTGATTGTTTTCATGTTGGCTTGAAATAATATCCTCCCTCTGCCGTTACTGCAGCTTACTGCAACTTCTGCATGACTGTTGAGGCAGCTGGAGCCTCAGCTGTCATAGGGCAAGAGACATCGTACACCCCAGACAGGCTGCCAGCCTGGTAACCAACATAACAAATAGGAGCAAAATGACTATGAGACCGGCCTCTCACTGAAAATCTCTGTGGAGATAGCCTTGGAGGCTGTTTGCATGCATGCATTTGTGAAGGATGGGAGGGGAGAGTGAGTGTGACTCTAAGGAGGCACTAAAAGAATGCCTGACATTAAAATGTATTTAATATAAGAAAGTGTATCAAGTATATTTTAATTGAAAAATACAGTCAGAGTTTTGAAGAGAAAAAGTGAGAAAAAGTATTATTTTTATATATTTGAATTAAAAAGAGATTATGAAGAAATGGATGTTCATGTAAGAATAAGCTAATGACAAATTTAATACACTAAAGTGTAAGTGTATTCATATGTGAGTGAATGTTCATATTTGATGAAATTTACAATAAGTCATGTTAAAGAATAAAGAAAAGAAGTTTGTCAAAGACCCGAGGCACACACAGGCAGTGTTGCAGGGACAGCAACACTCCCCCAGCCTAGTAACTGTGGCTTCCTGTTCACCTAGCTGAGGCAGCTTTTACTCCTCATTTTATGACAGGCAGACCCCCACTGTCAATAAATTCCTCAAACTATACAGTTACACGCCAAGGTTTATAGCTAAACCAACTAGGTCAGGGTTCAGCAACTTAATCTCATTCTGGAGAACTTTAAGGCCACATGAAATGCTTTGAGAATGAAAGTCCACAATTGTCCTTTAAACAGGGGTTGACACTGTCATCTTAACAAAACACACACTTACGAATCATTTCCTGTTCTTCTGATCTCCAGCAACCCCCTATTATCTAAGCAAACCTAAGCACATTCTGTTCTAATCGTTGATTTATTCTAGTCACAAAACCTTATGATGTAACTACAGCTCAGCTCATGCAGTAGTATATTAATGACTAACCTTGTATTGTGGATGGATTATCTCAGTTGTTCTCCTGTCGTTTGGTCCGTTTACAGCATCCTGCCATGCAATATTTGCCCCTAACCATCGGGAACTCTCACGATAACTTTTATTGATTGGAAAAAAGTTAGCGTTCGTCCTCCAGTTTCACTGTTTATATTATGCTAACATAGCTGTGTTGCTAGCGATCATGTAGCACATCATTATATACCAGCTAGCCAAACTTCAGTAACTCTACAAACGTCACTGCTGTTTACTTTCCTGTCCTCATATGTCGGAAATGACAGCAGAGCTGTACGTCTTAATTTGTTTCAGAAGTCCCTCAATCAGAACATGGTATATTATTTTTGGATGGAAACTAGCGAGCTAACTCTCTGCTAACTTCTAACTCTGTTAAATTTCATAAATTCTGTTTTCATGGATGCCTATAGGGGTGGGTTTTGATTATCAATTTTCCGATTAAAATCGATTCAAGCTTGAATAACGCGATATCGATTCATTAAAATCCTGAATCGATTTTTAAATATAAATTTATTTTGCCCAAAACACCACATTTTCAGGTTAAACCTCACAAAATTTCGACAACCACCAAACAGCTAAAAACGTAAATGAGAGCAGGTACACGGATTCTGCACAAAGACGTAAACACAAAGCGCAGACCCGCCGATGCATCAGAATCAGTGAGATGTCGGCTTTTTCACCCGACTGCACAATGACTGCACAACGGCGTGTCCGTTGGGGGTGAACGCTGAGAGCAGGTCTTTTTTTGTGCTAGATTCTGAAGCTGCAGTTTTGTCTCTCTCTAATCAAATTTGACTGAACCAGCAGCAAAAGAAGATCCAGACTACACTTCACATTTCGCTTCACATAAACAGCGTCATGAATTCCCTCTTACTTTTGCTGTTTTGCTTCCACAATGGTAAAATGACACTTCATACACAGCTCTCTGTCTCTCTCTCTCTCTCTCTCCCTCTCTCAGTGTACTTCAAGAACAGTTTACCATCTAAAAATCTCTGTTGTCTGCATTATTCGCTTGCTTATTATGCACAAGTCTACCGTTATGTACAGCACTGATGGCCGCTGTTTTTTTGTTTTGTTTTGTTTGTTTGTTTTAATTTAACTGACTTCCGACAAGAAAGCCTCATTTCTGCTGTTCAATACTGAAGAAATTTAAACTTTTTAAAATTATCCGAAATTGCAAAACGCTTAGCTGTGTCTCTAATTAAACATCTGTAACTTTGCTCTGCTTCACTTCAGCAGCATCAGGTTTTCTTTCATGTTTTCTGTGTTTTATGCTCTGTTGCTTTGGCACAAAGGCATCTGCTGTGATGCTTACACCTCTGATAAAGTCTCACAAGTGTCAGCTTTCTTTTTATAGATATAAAAATATGGATATGTACTGATAAAGGTTCAGAATTATAATATTTCTGACTGTCTGAGGCAAAATTTCCCCAATTGAAATCGTAATGATCGAATCGAATCGAATTGTGGATCAAATTGAATAAGGACCTTGTGAATCGGAATCAAATCGATTCTAGAAACCAGTGACGATACCCAGCCCTCGATGCCTATATGTTAAACTTAATTGTTACATCTGCTAGAGCAGCCAGACTGATCGTTTTATTACAGATGAAGGAATTTAGACAGTTTTTCAACTCTCAGTAATGCTGCAGTAATCGTTTGACTTAGGGACCTGCAGCAGAGTTTGGGCCCAGACATGGTAATGACGTCAGACTTAAAGACCGGATAGCAATCACTCTTGTGAATCTGCATTCGCTGTGTCTTCAGGTCTGTCCTCTAGTCCCAGCTGGCTACTGAAATACAGAGCGTATGACCACACAATCAGTCCCAGTTTCTCTGCTGCACTGCCCCCTAGAACCCACTACTCCACCCCCCTTCTCTGCAGCGGAGTCGCAGACCACACCCCACGCCACAAGAAGATAATGTAATAAAGTAATTTTAAAGTTTGAAACTTTATTTTAAATCATGTACGTGAAAAATTCACAGGAAGGGAGGACGATAAGATGTGGCTGAAGATCAGATGATTCTATGTCAACAATGGTGATTGGATGTCCAGAGAGCAATTCATCCAAAGGTTAGAGCTCTCAGTGTTCAGAAAAACTCCAACAGCAAACAGCAGAGCTACATCTCAGACTACAAGCTATCTGAGATAGGTTCCATCCCTGGGACCCTAGGTTAAATAATGAATTAAAAAAACTAATTCCAATGGTCTAAAATTCCTGTTTTAACAGCTATGAAGAATTAATTACTTTAAGTGATTTTATTATTGTAAGACGTTAAAAATAAGCACTTTTTAATGTCTTTTTTTGTTGTTTTTTACCTTTTTTCTGCATGTTAACACAGTTAACTGATTCAGTGCTCTGTGGTTGTTATAACTTCTCTTTTCATGATAGCAGTGAGAAATAAGCACCCCTCATTCTGTTTCTCTGTTACTCTCTCTGTTTGCACAGTGCAGCACTGCAGTGCTTTTAAATTCATAATTGTCTTTCGCATCTCAAGGGGCAAGCATTGCATACGCTGTCTTACATAAACATATGTAAATAATAACCTTTTTGTTCTGTAATGTTTCATCTTAATGATCAAAAAACATTTAAAATCAATATATGTTCATTTATTTCCATAGTAAACAAAATGTTTTTTGCTCAGTGCTATAACTCTCTGTGGTGAAAATGAAACTATTTTAAAATTAATGCATAATTTTGCTAATTTCGAGATATATGATTCCTCTTGTGAAGTGTAAGCATTAGTTTCCACTTTGCAGTAGTATTGTGTGTTTACTCTAGCTGTTAAAAGTACATTTTTGTTCTTTGTCAAATATCCATCTGTAAATTTCACTATGGTTCTCTCGAGTACCAAAGGCTTAGAAATTACTTCCACACCAATAGATATAAATGACTTTGTTTCTAATCTGCTCTTTAGATCGTGGCATGATGTGTTGCTTTTTGAGATCTTTTAACATACTTCACTTTGTAAGACTGGTTCTATTTGACTTATTTCTTGGTTTAAAAGGTCTGGAAAAGAAATTAAGCCTGAGTGTTGCTAGTGAAACTGAATTCAGATTTTCAAATGTGACTAATCAGTTAAATCAAGGTTTTAGATGGTGGGAACACAGTGGGGTAACTAAAAGGGGGAACCATACAACCATGGAGACAGGACACAAAGAGACTAGATAGACAAGACTAGGGAAACTAAGGGATCACAAAACAAGGCAACTAAATATTACATAACCAAAAAGATGAATTACAACATCACAGATACTATAAACAGAGGATATAATAAATAACTGCCAGAAAAAGTTTGACACACTTGTTCTTGGAAAAGATATGTGCCAAAAGAAATCAGTTTAGTTACACAGCATGCTAGAACAGGGCAAATAGTACTTGAATAACAGATAACAGAGAGTAAGATATAACATGAAGTGAGGGACAAGCAGAGAGAGAGATACATTTCCTCAGCTTTCCTGAAGAGTTTTGCACAACTTTTTTCTGTTTTTCTATCAACAATAAAAGCAACCTTACAAGTATACAAAAAGTGCCAAACTAACTAGTGAATGGACTGGTTCTTATATCATGCTTTTCTACTCTTCCTGAGGACTCTGAGTGTTAAGTAACACTTAAGAATTGAGTGATTGACAGAAAAAAAAAGATGACAGTTTTCATCCTCCACTTCCATCTTATTCCACTTACCCAGTTCAGGGTTAAAGGAGGCTGGAGCCTAGGTGGAGTAAGCTGTCTGGGTCACATATTTGTTGCAGGGCTATTATATTCATACTCACACCCAGAATCAATTACTGTTTGAATTGACATGAACTTTTGATAGTGTTAATAAGCCCAAAAAGAATGCTGACAAAGATGGTTAACGCTTGTTGATTATTTCCTTACTGTAGGTCAAAGCTGTGTAAAACCACAGCTTCCTGTTGCATGCTGTACAAAATTTTTTTGTAGCATTGTTTTGCCACAGACTAACCTGAGCTGCTGTATTGCTGTTTTCTTCTTTTAGACAGCTGCAGCCTCTCATCCAGTGAATCCAGTGTTCATTCTTTGGGCACTGGACAATCTGCAGAGATATCTGTGACCATTCAGACAATTGTCAAAGCATGTCAGCCTTTTTTGTGTGTTTTATTTATTTTTTTTCACAATAGCACCAATACATTCAGCTGTATTGATTGGATTGGACCCCTGGTTTGACTGATAAAGAAAAATCAATAAAGCCCTAATTCCATCATTACCAAAATTCTTTCACCAAAATCTATATGTTGCATAATAAATGTTGAGTGCAGAATATCCATTGCATTGTAGTATAGTGCTTGTATGTATTACTCTTGTTTGATTTTATCCTGCTGTACATGTCAACACAACACAAAGTATGGAGTTGTAGTTGTAATGGATTTTATTGATCTGCATTCCAATTGTGTTAAAATAAATGGGTGATATATACCAGTCCATGAGTCGTTTGGTACGAGGCTGCGAGAGTTGAGGCTGGGGTGTGAAATTCATGGTTTTAAGGGTTTTTATCATTTTTTAGCATTATTTTTTATCGTTTTTATCGTTTATCGGTTTCCCTGGGTCTTTTCCTGTGTGTGTTTCCTTTTTTTTGGTACCGGTACTGGTTTTATTTTGTTGTATTTATCCGCAACACCTTAAAGGCCAGTCCGTGAAAATATTGTGTGACATAAACCGGTCCGTAGCACAAAAAAGGTTGGAGACTGCTGGTATAGCATAGAGTGATTCCACTTAATTCTTCACTAAAAATATGAAAGAAAGAAAAACCCCTCTTTCTACCTACATTAGACATCATTAAAAATTAAAAGAGAAAGGAAAGAAGTAAGCAGGGCAGACTTCTGGATTTGAGCAGTGTTTGCAGCAAATATTCTAAATGCAAAGCCTGAAAGATGACATTCGAATAGAAGAGTTGATTGTATTTTTGCCAAGGATTGACAACATGTTAAAAGCATGCACTCACATTTGTGTGTAATAGGAGCCTGTACACTGGAAATTATTGCTGAATGAGGAATTCTATATTAGTGTGCTTGTTATATTGTTATACTTGTGATTTCTTATCCTCCTACATCTCACTATTATGCTGTTTCATTCTGTGTTAAGTGCTCATTATGGCAAACAATCCTAAACAGACTCATGATAAACAGTTAAATTAGTTAAATTAAATCTCTGCTTTTTTGTCAATTTTGCTTCAGTGTTTTACTTTTAGATTTCAGATTTAAATCCTGGAATGCAACTTGTAAGGAAATTTTACACATTGTGTTTTACCCTGTAAAGGTTACAGTAAGGATTGAAGTTCTTCCAACAGTACTTCCAATTGAAATGTATTAGTCTGAAACTTTTGTTGTTTATTTACATACCCCCAAAATCTTTTATGAATAGGTCACAAACTGGTGTGAGATCAGCTTTTTCAAACATATTTTAAATCACCTGAAATATTAACTTATTTGCATTAAATTAAACTCATAAAATAAACTACAGACCATCTTCACTTGTCTCAATATTTTTTCACATACACAAGTTTTTGACCCATGAGGACTGAGTAAGCTATTTGTGATATGGTGGAAGATAGGAGGGGAGGTTTCGTGAATCCTGACAGTTCTCTTTTTACCTATTCTTTATCTTCTCTTTGTCTGCCTCCATGCAAGTGCTGGCCGCTGCGGTGTGGGCCCAGGGCCCTCGTGGCAGGCACAATTCCTTTCCGTGGGCGCCGCTGGTGCAGAAGTGCCCACTGCCTTCTGCCCCAGCAATTCAATTCAATTCAGTTTTATTTATATAGTGCCAAATCACAACAACAGTCACCTCAAGGCGCTTTATATTGTAAGGTAGACCCTACAGTAATACATACAGAGAAAAACCCAACAATCATATGACCCCTATGAGAAAGCACTTTGGTGACAGTGGGAAGGAAAAACTCCCCTTTAACAGGAAGAAACCCTGGCAGAACCAGGCTCAGGGAAGGGCGGCCATCTGCTGCGACCAGTTGGGGTGAGAGAAGGAAGACAGGATAAAAGGCATGCTGTGGAAGAGAGACAGAGATTAATAACAAGTGTGATTCTATTAACAGATGTTGAGTGACAAAGGTGACTGAAAAGGAAGTACTCAGTACATCATGGGAATCCCCCAGCAGTCTACACCTATTGCAGCATAACTAAGGGAGAATTCAGGGTCACCTGATCCAGCCCTAACTACAGGGTGGGCCATTTATATGGATACACCGTAATAACATGGGAATGGTTGGTGATATTAAAGTCCTGTTTGTGGCACATTAGTATATATGTGAGGGGGAAAACTCCTCAAGATGGGTGGTGACCTTGGTGGCCATTTAGAAGTCGGCCATCTTGGATACAACTTTTTTTTTTTCAATACGAAGAGGGCCATGTGACACATCAAACTTATTGGTAATGTCACAAGAAAAACAATGGTGTCCTTCGTTTCAATGTAACTTTATTCTTTCATGAGTTATTTACAAGTTTCTCTTTCTTCACAGCCATTGACATGTTGAAGAGGTTAACGCGTGAGGAGCGGATCGAAATTGTGTTGATATCTGGTGAATGCAGTAACCGGGTCATTGCAGCAGATTTCAATGCAAGACACCCTATGAGACCACCCATCTCCCATGCTACAGTTAGCAAACTGCTTGCTAAGTTTTGTGAAACTGGTTCAGTGTTGGATTTGCCAAAATGTGGACGCAAGAAAACTGTCACTAATGAAGAAACATCAGTGGTTGTCCTAGCTTCATTCAGGAAGAGCCCACAGCATAGCACTCGCCGCATATCACTGGAGAGTGGCATTAGTCGAACATCCCTTCGGCGGATATTAGCTACTCACAAATGGCACCCTTACAAACTGCAGCTACTGCAGCATCTCAACGAGGATGACCCAGATCGGCGCACAGAATTTGCAGAATGGGCAAAACAAAAATTGGAACAGGACCCTCAGTTCACGCAGAAGATTTTGTTCAGTGATGAGGCAAACTTTTATGTGAATGGTGAAGTTAACAAACAAAACCACCGCTATTGGTCTGACACTAACCCACATTGGATGGATCCCTCCAAGACTGTTGGAACAACAAAAGTGATGGTCCATTCTTCATCAATGGAAACCTCAAGGCCACTGGATATTTGAAATTGCTACATGATGATGTTTCCCTCTTTATGCACCGAAGCTGGCACGTTCCCTGAGTTTTTCCAGCAAGATGGTGCACCACCACTTTATGGGTGCCAGGTCCAAGCATTCCTAGATGAACAGTTTCCTGGAAAGTGGATTGGTCGTCGTGGGCCAGTTGAATGGCCTCCAAGGTCTCCCGATCTGACCCCCTTAGACTTTTATCTTTGGGGTCATCTGAAGGCAATTGTCTATGGTGTGAAGATACGAGATGTGCAGCACCTGAAACTACGGATACTGGATGCCTGTGCTGGCATTTCTCCTGCGGTGTTGCTATCAGTGTGTGAAGAGTGGGAGAAGAGGGTTGCATTGACAATCCAACAGAATCGCACTGCAGGCTTACTTGTTGTTCCTAGCAGTGTTGGTCAAGTTACTTGAAAAAAGTAATCAGTTACTAATTACTGATTACTTCCCCCAAAAAGTAATCCCATTACTTTACTGATTACTTATTTTCAAAAGTAATTAATTACTTAGTTACTTTTTAAAAACACAATTTACAACCTGAATAGGTAATAAAGCGATAGATCTTTCAGCCCAATTCTACTTTTTCTGCATAATCCATCATACAAAATGTAATCAAATGGAAACGTCTCTTTTTAAAACTTGTTTTATTAGTTTTAATCTTTTAACTTTATGCATCAAGCAAAAATTTAATTATATGCAACATTCTCTGACTGGAAGAAATTTGTTTAACATTTAAACCTATTTTCTGCACATTCCAGCACATAAAATAAAATATTTTTTTTTGTTTACACTCACTCTTTCAAATAGATGCAAGTAAAACACAGCAGAAAATAAATAAAGTCAAAGACTACAGGTGAAAATAGAGCAACTAAAGCAGGACTGGGGTAGGCGGAGGTTTACCCTGGTGCAGGTGTGCCGCAGCGGTCAGTTGAAGACTCCACGAGTTTCTCTGTGAAGTTCCCATTACAGTCGTAGCGCATTCGGTGCTTGCTTGGAAGTTTAGGGGGGGGTTTTCGCTGTAAAAAGAAGTTTTCTTCCCACGCACAACGGACGCTAATGTTTTTGTCACTTTTTATGGAATCAAACTCAAAATAAGGTCAGTACTTCCACGCTTTAAAGGCTGCATGCTCATACTCTCTCCCGCACTCGATATATTATCCATTGTTGATCTGCAGACAGCTGTTGTCACGAACGTCACACTCGCTTACGTCACTGTCATGAGACATTCTCGCAAAAAACTCACGGTTTTAGTAACCCAGTAACGCAGCGTTCCTACGGGAAAGTAACGGTAATCTAATTACCGTTTTTGCAATGGTAATCCCTTACATTACTCGTTACTTGAAAAAAGTAATCGGATTACAGTAACGCGTTACAAGTAACGCGTTACTGCCCATCTCTGGTTCCTAGAGTATTTAAAAGTAGAATGGGAGGGAGAGCCTTCAGTTTTCAGGCCCCTCTTCTGTGGAACCAGATTCGGGAGACAGACACTATCTCTACTTTCAAGATTAGGCTTAAAACTTTCCTTTTTGCTAAAGCATATCGTTAGGACTGGACCAGGTGACCCTGAATCCTCCCTTACTTATGCTGGGATAGACGTAGGCTGCCGGGGATTCCCATGATGCATTGAGTTTTTCCCTTTCCAGTCACCTTTCTCATTCAGTATGTGTTAATAGACCTCTCTGCATTGAATCATATCTGTTATTAACCTCTGTCTCTCTTCCACAGCATGTCTTTCATCCTGTTTTCCTTCTCTCACCCCAACCGGTCGCGGCAGATGGCCGCCCCTCCCTGAGCCTGGTTCTGCCGGAGGTTTCTTCCTGTTAAAAGGGAGTTTTTCCTTCCCACTGTCGCCAAAGTGCTTGCTCATAGGGGGTCATATGATTGTTGGGTTTTTCTCTGTACCTATGAAGCGCCTTGAGGCAACTTGTTGTGATTTGGCGCTATATAAATAAAATTGAATTGAATTGAATTGAATTGAATTGAATGGGCAGCACATTGAACACATTTTATAAGTGGTCAGAAACTAGGCCCCAGGGCTCCAGGGTCCGTGGGGGAAAAGGAAGGGATCAAACACGCTCCACCCTTTCCAAATCGCACTCCACTCTCCTCAGCTGGCACAACCAAGTGCCTCAGCTTTGAGGAGCTGATCAGGTTTCATCTGTCAGTAATTATCTCCAGCATGTCACAGAATTCTGGAGAGTCAACTGGCATAGTTCCACCTGCTGAATACACAGAAAATTTTTTAGCAGCCACACAGTTCACACAACACTAATATTCACTATTAGATGCTTTTTGAACACCCCATTGCAATGTTTTATTCCTGGAATGTGAGTTTTTTTCCCAAGGTTCGCACTGTTGCTGTCACAGCGGGACAGAACAGACTCGCGCGCAGGCCCTAAGTCTCGAAAACACAAGAGTCTTTATCACAGTACACCAGGTGATCTATTTACAAAGGTGAGGGGAAGGCCAGACTCCGGGGGTCCACACACGAAAGGGAAAGACGCTGAAAGTCCACGCACACACTCCGTCCACTCCACACGCTCCTCTTCACACTCCACAGAAAGCACGATGGCTTACGCACACTCGATCACTTCAGAAAACACAGGGGTGGGTCCAGGGAATCTGTACACAGAGACACGAAGGGATTACAACGGAAGGTCACTGAGAAACACTCTAGAGTTAACTGAGCTGGCGTTACACTGACGAGGGTCGGCAACGGTCCAGCGACGAGAGACACAGAGCTGCCATCTTATAAAGGAGCTGGAACACTCTCATGATGAGCCACAGGTGCGTGGGTCAGGGGCAGGAGCCCACAGGTGAGCTCCGCCCAGGCCGAGGGAGGAGGGAAAGAGAGGAAGGGAGAGAGCAGGAACAAAAATGAAAATAAAAACATATGTAGCCATGCTGAACCGACCGGGTAGGCACAGGGACCCTGACAGTTTCACTCATTTTAGTCACCGACCTAATCAGTTTATTTAGCTTTTGAAATAAAAACATGTGAAATGCTGTCATGTATTTTAAAAGCAGTTTTGTTCCTATGTAACCAGGTGTGTGTGCTTGTCTAGGTGCTAGCTTCACCCGTACATCAGAAACACAAAACTGTTGGAGTCTCCACTCATTTAACCCTCAGCAACATTCTCAAGTCATCTTTCCCGGATATAATAACAATCAACTAGTTTACATTTCAATGGTGTGATATAAAGCGCCTTAAGGCGATTGTTATTGTGATTTGGTGCTATATAAATAAAACTGAATTGAATTGAATTCATCCATCCATCCATCCATCTTCATCCGCTTTATCCGAGGCCGGGTCGTGGGGGCAGCAGCCTAAGCAGAGAAGCCCAGACCTCCCTCTCCCCAGCCACCTCCTCCAGCTTATCCGGGGGAACACCAAGGCGTTCCCAGGCCAGCCGAGAGATATAATCTCTCCAGCGTGTCCTGGGTCTGCCCCGGGGCCTTCTCCCGGTGGGACATGCCCGGAACACCTCACCCAGGAGGCGCCCAGGAGGCATCCTTGTCAGATGCCCGAACCACCTCAACTGGCTCCTTTCGATGTGGAGGAGCAGCTTTACTCTGAGCCCCTCCCGGATTGCCGAACTTCTCACCCTATCTCTAAGGGAGAGGCCAGCCACCCTTCGGAGGAAGCTCATTTCTGCCGCTTGTATCCGCGATCTCGTTCTTTCGGTCACTACCCACAGCTCGTGGCCATAGTTGAGGGTAGGGACGTAGATCGACCGGTAAATTGAGAGCTTCGCTTTTACACTCAGCTCCCTCTTCACCACGACGGACCGGTGCAGCGTCCGAATCACTGCAGCCGCAGCACCAATCCGTCTGTCGATCTCCGGCTCCCTTCTCCCATCACTCGCGAACAAGACCCCGAGATACTTGAACTCCTCCACTTGGGGCAGGAACTCATCCCCGACCCGGAGTGGGCACTCCACCCTTTTCCGGCTGAGAACCATGGCCTCAGATTTGGAGGTGCTGATCCTCATTCCCGCTGCTTCACACTCGGCTGCGAACCGTTCCAGTGCGAGCTGGAGGCCTTCACCTGATGAAGCCAACAGAACCACATCATCCGCAAAAAGCAGAGATGAGATTCTGAGGCCACCGAAGCGAAAGCCCTCCGCCACTTGGCTGCGCCTAGAAATCCTGTCCATAAAAATTATGAACAGAACCGGTGACAAAGGGCAGCCCTGGCGGAGCCACCGGGAACGAGTCCGACTTATTGCCAGCAATGCGAACCAAACTCTTGCAACGGTTGTATAGGGATCGAATGGCCCGTAGCAATGGGCCAGACACCCCATACTCCCGCAACACCTCCCACAGGACACCCCGAGGGACACGGTCGAATGCCTTCTCCAAGTCCACAAAACACATGTAGACTGGTTGGGCAAACTCCCATGCACCCTCAAGTATCCTTGAGAGGATAAAGAGCTGGTCCAGTGTTCCGCGACCAGGACGAAAACCGCATTGTTCCTCCTGTATCCGAGGTTCGACTAGCGGACGAACTCTCCTTTCCAGCACCCTGGCATAGACTTTCCCAGGGAGGCTGAGGAGTGTGATCCCCCTGTAGTTGGAACACACCCTCCGGTCTCCCTTCTTAAAGATGGGGACCACCACCCCGATCTGCCAATCCAGGGGTACTGCCCCTGATCTCCACGCAACATTGTAGAGGCGTGTCAACCAGGACAGCCCTACAACATCCAGAGCCTTCAGGAACTCGGGGCGGACCTCATCAACACCAGGGGCTCTGCCACCAAGGAGTTGTTTAACTGCCTCAGTGACCTCGCCCCCGGAAATTGGCGGGTCACTCCCCTCATCCCCAGACTCTGCTTCCTCCTCGGAAGACGTGTCAGTGGGATTAAGGAGGTCCTCGAAGTATTCCTTCCACCGCCTGACAATTTTCTCAGTCGACGTCAGCAGCGCTCCGCCAGCACTATACACAGTGCAGGTAGAGCACCGCTTTCCCCTCCTGAGACGCTTGACGGTTTGCCAGAATCTCTTCGAGGCAGTCCGAAAGTCTTTTTCCATGGCCTCTCCGAACTCCTCCCACACCCGAGTTTTTGCTTCAGCCACTGCCCGAGCCGCATTCCGCTTGGCCTGTCGATACCTGTCGGCTGCCTCCGGAGTCCCACAGGCTAACCAAGCCCGATAGGACTCCTTCTTCAGCCTGGTGGCTCCCTTCACCTCTGGTGTCCACCATTTGGTTCGGGGATTACCACCACGGCAGGCACCAACCACCTTGCGGCCGCAGCTCAATGCAGCAGCTTCGGCGATGGAGACGCTGAACATGGTCCATTCGGACTCAATGTCCCCAGTCTCCCTCGGAATGCTGTTGAAGCTCTGCCGGAGGTGTGCGTTGAAGATCTCGCAGACTGGGGCCTCTGCTAGACGTTCCCAGCACACCCTCACTACGCGTTTAGGTGCACCGGGTCTGTCCAGCGTCCTCCCCCGCCACCTGATCCAACTCACCACCAGGTGGTGATCAGTTGACAGCTCAGCCCCTCTCTTTACCCGAGTGTCCAGAACATATGGTCGCAGGTCTGGTGATACGATTACAAAATCGATCATCGACCTGCGGCCTAGAGCATCCTGGTGCCACGTGCACTTATGGACACTCTTATGTTCGAACAAGGTGTTCGTTATGGCCAAACTGTGATTTGCACACAAGTCCAATAACAAAACACCACTCGGATTCAGATCAGGGAGGCCGTTCCTCCCAATCACGCCCCTCCAGGTCTCGCTGTTGTTACCCACGTGAGCATTGAAGTCTCCCAGCAGGACAACAGAGTCTCCAGATGGGGCACCTTCCAGCACCCCCCCAGGGACTCTAAGAAGGCTGGGTACTCTGAGCTGCCACTCGGCGCATAAGCACAGATGACAGTCAGGACCCGTTCCCCGACCCTAAGGAGCAGGGAACAAACCCTCTCATCCACCGGGAAAAACCCCAACGTACCGGCAGCAAGCCGAGGGGATATTAGAATACCCACCCCAGCCCGCCGCATCTCACCAGGGGCAACTCCAGACTAAGACAGAGTCCAGCCCCTCTCCAGGAGACTGGTTCCAGAGCCCAAGCCATGCGTAGAGGTGAGCCCGACTATATCTAGCCGGTACCTCTCAACCTCACGCACTAACTCAGGCTCCTTCCCCACCAGAGAGGTGACGAATTGAATTCATAACCCACTAAATTCACAGGACAAGATAATAACAGAGATGCATGTTTAAAATATAATCATAAAAGGTCATTTTCCTTCTTACTGTAAATCTCTTGTGTTATTCAATCAGCAGAAAAAGCATCTTACAACTGAATTTAATGTCTGATCACTGGTTAGTAACACCAGAGTCTCTCTTTTTATAAAAAGTTAACCTATTGTCCTGCAACCTGAAGAGTTAATTGTCAGCAGTGGATGAACTCAACATTTGATAACAAGTGTCTGTTTAGTTTTCCCTGTTTTAACATTGATGAGAGATATGGGCATGTTCATGAGTGTAAGCTGATCTTCTTTGTATCAAGCATGTGTCAGTCAGCCTCAATTTTTTTAACCTGATTTTCATGTGCCCCAACACTAAAAACAACAGCCTTCATTATCCCTCCATGTGCTGTTCTCCTAACTTCTCACTGCAAAACAAACCAAAACTAACTGGCAGGATCAACTTGGTATTGAAAAATGCATTAGCCAGATAAATCTAAATATAATAACAAGGGAAACATAGAAAACAAAACCAGGAACAAGGAGCCTGAGACACAAAACACAGGGGACGACAAACAGAGGTAATGCAGGAAAAACACTGAGGATGACAAGCAAAGGTAATGCAGAGGTAGGTGATCCGACATGGAACAAAGGGAAACACACATTATATAATACACACAGCAAAACTAGGAAATGGCGGACAGGCAGGGAACGCAGCTGAGACTAATCAGACGAGACGAGACAGGGAGGAAGCAAAACACAATACACTGATGCAGGACATGGGACTGTCAAAGTAAAACAGGAATAAACACGAACATAGAACCAGACTAGTCTGTGTTTATTAAGGCTGTTGTGTTTTTAACACATTTTAATGCTTTGTATCTTGTTCTATTTAATCTGAACAAGCCTCTAAAAAAGGCAGTGATAACTATGGGCTTCTCTTAGTTTTTATTACACTATTCATTTTAAAGCTCAGTTTTTAAAACTGACTTGACTTGACCTGGGTAGGATGTGGATCCCTGGGGCCTGCTGTAGGTAGGTAGTGGAGAGTAACTGTGTGCACCAGGGCAAGGTTTTGGGTGAGTGGACAAGGTTACAATGAGAACACCCGGGGCCTACGTGAGCTCGGGGTATCTGGTAAGTGACTGGTGAGTGAGGTGAGCAGGTGGCGGGTGACTGGGCCAGGGTGAGTTGGTTAGTGGGTGCAGTTTTCCAATGGTAAAGTGGCCCGTCACTGGCACAGGACAAGTTTTGGGTTCCCACAGTCTGTGTGAGAACAGGGTTTTTCTGCTGTAAGGCGGTGAGCCAGAGGCCAAGGGCAGGGAACTGATTTCTTGCCTGCTGGAGATCATGGTTTCCTAGTGGCAATGTAGATGTACATGCCCAAAGTGTTTTTGACCGTTGAGGAGGGAAGCATACCAGGGCCATGGTGCGGTGACTGTGTGATCATTACTCTCTCCTTTGTCACTCGTCACACCCAAGCGTGGGGTTAGTTATGGTACTATATGGTTTTAAGATTAGATGGGGCCTTATTATTCAAGACTTGTATGTGATGAGAAGGATTTTAAATTTGATTCTGAATTTAACAGGAAGGTAATGAAGAGAAGCCATTATAGGAGAAATATTGGCCTTTTTTCATACTCAAGTACTCAAGTCTGTACTTGCTAGTTCGTACTCTGAAAGGTAAAAAAACTAACTTGTCAGATGTTAGAACACTTTTTCATTTTAGTAGACACTCAAAATTTACAATAGACAGCTGGGGTTTGGAAGATAATTGAACAAATATTAAAAATATAATTTGATCATCTCTGGAGCAGTTTTCAGGATCTCCACTATCAAAATGCTGTTTCTGGTCCCAGGGAAAATGCTTCCTCCTGAATTAAAATATTTTTAATGTTAGGTTTAACTCGGAGTCATCTGTTAAAGTAAGAACAGCACATTTTACATCAGGGGATAAAGACGAGCAAAATATTCAGTTCAAACTATAATGACAGCTCTCCTAGTAAAACTTCAAAATTAAATAAAACAATCCCGTTATGAAGCTTAACTTTAATCTAACCCAAACACTAATCTCAGCCAAAACGATTTATTCAGGAATAAATAAAACACTGAAATAAGCCCAACAAAAATGATCTAGGTGACTTATATGTATATATATGTGTAACCTGAGTGTTGAAAGCCAGCGGGGGGTTTGAAAATGATGTGTGAGGAGTCAGGTGTTCTTGCCATCTCAGGTGAGCCTTGACCTCAGGGTCAACTATCAAGCTGGTGTGGTAACAGATATCTCTGAAAATGTCGAAGCACTTTTGCAAATAGGTAATGACTTGGTTAATAGAGCAGATATTTGAAGTTTACACATCTACATTCTTGCCTGAAAATATCTTAAAAGTTTATTTTTTGTCACAGAAACAGTAATATTTCTAATTTTTTAGCCGCTCTCTTCTGCCATTGAAGTATTTAAGTTTGGGACAAAATACATTCTGAGGTATCTGGCTGCATCAAGTCCACACAAGTAATCACCAATGCATGCTCGATAGAATGGGAGGAGCAAGAACACATCTGGGAATTTTGAGTGTACTTGACTTGATGCGTACTGAATTGGAACATTACTTGGTCTGCAACTGATGACATATCACAAGTTCATAAGTACGCAGGTACTAGTACACAAATTGAGAAACGGCCATGATCTTTTTATTTATAATCCCTGTCAGTACCCTAATCCTAAATATTTTTGAACAACTGAAGGCTTTTCATGGAGTTTTTAGGACTCCCAGATGAACTAATCTACATGCTGCCAACGAAGAGATCTATTCTAATTCTGCAATAACAATGAGTTACAATAGTGCAGTTTAGAAATAATAAATGCATTTGTTTGTCAGCATCACTAAATGAATACAATCCCCAAATAGTACTCATAGGTGTAGTTAGGTTTATAGGCAATCTAAAAAAAAACAAAAAAACTGAAGGTACAGTTGGTTCATTTCAATCTTGTATTCTGAAACTCTACTGATGGGACTCGACCTCTCACAGAGCTGGGGCAAACTAAAACATAATTTATGGACATTATAAACTTCCTGATAGATGGTTTCACTCCTAAAACCTGCTGGCCAGGACTTTTAGTCATTTTGTTTTTGTCATATTTTTGGACCAGCCTTTCCAACACCTCTCACTAGCAAAGTTGACCCAGTCAGTAAAGCTAGTTACTGGCTACGAGCCAGACATGGAACCTGATGTATTAACCAGAGGTCTCTTTACCACGGTTCACAGCCGTGGACCTGGCAAAGGCAACGAGAGTACAAACTGTGTTAGTTCAGTGAGAGTTATTTGTAAAGAAAACAATTTTCACTAGCAGTCAAAAAATAATGTGTACACTTATGTTTGCATTTTCATTTTGTTAAATATGAACAGAATGATAGCAGAAGTGCTGCCACGTGTCTGGCCAGAAAGGGAGTACCAATTTGTTTATTTGGTAGTTCAATGAAAGGCTTCAGTTAGTTAAGAGTGAAGGAAAAAAATGCTTACTTTTGCACTTTTGTCTTATTATATAATATTCAAAATAAAGAAAAACACTACATTTTTGGAAATATTTGTGGATGTTTTGTTTTTTGTTCTACTTGAACACTTAAGTGGCCCTCCAATGAGATGACAGTGCCAGCAGCGGGCCTCAGCTCCTCCGAGTTTGAGACCCCTGGGTTAGGGTTAGCCTCATCTTAGATAACATCAATCAGATCATTAAAATAAACTCAGTTTTAAAAATAAAATCTGAATATTATTGATCGCTTAAAAACCCACCTGAATAGTTTTGTTATTGATCTGGCCTCTGTAGTTTAGTTTTTCCATATACATTTTCATATTTTCTGGCTCTTTACTCTTTCCATTCTTTCACTTTCACCCATCCAGCTTTATTTCTTTAACTCAAAGTTTGTTTCTTAATTATTTATTGTCTCTGAGCTGTTTGTCAGATTTCCATCAGTCTATCAGCTGATTGATAAGAGGATTAGTTGGCAGAATCAGTTGACTGATCATGAAGTAACTCCAAATGTTGCCATGTTCAGATTGTTTTATTAGGTTGTTTAAAAAGGAAACATTACTGAGACAGAAAGAGAATGTTGGACATGTCAGACAGATTTTATAAAAAAGTTAAAACAGGAAACGCACAACAGATTTCATTTAGTCAGGGATGAAAGATCAGCAGATGAAGGTGAGGTCAGAGGGGATCAGGTGCAGTAGAACGCTCCGGCGTCAACTCTGCGTCTTTTACGACTCTGCTGCTCGAAGAACTGACGAATGTCATCAGATGTCACGACCTATCAGAGAACAGTCAAATGATATCATTCAACCTAGAACAGTCACAAGACACAGCCTATCGGGGAGCAGACTCACTTTTCCTTCAGCTGCAAATCTTTGCAGGAAGTCCTTCAGCTCAGTTTTCATGTCATTGTATCCTGAAAGAAAAATAATCTGGATTATTTCATCTGTTCACAGACTTTCTGAAGGTTCAAACTTTCTTCTTACAGAGTTCAATTACAGAATTGTTAAGTTATAGTGTGAGCACCTATATAAAAGCAAAGGTTTCAGGTGTGTGTTAAAAGAGTACTGAGGGGGGAAAAACCTCAGCAGTGATCTCAGGGAAGGAACTGTTGCTGTTCATCGGTCTGGGGAGGGTTAGAAGGTCGTTTCCAAACGTTCTGAAGTCATCTACAGTGAGATTATGCACAATGAAAATCTTAAAGCCAGCCATTAATCTTCCTACAAGTGGATGTCCTCTCAAATCCACTGAAAGCTCAAATTGATTTTAAATTTGCTTCTTGATTTAGGAAAATATTTAAGAAAATATTTGAGAAATATCTCTTTCTACCCCCCTGTCAGTACTCCCGCTGAATCATTTTGGATCAACTAAAGGCTTTTACCTGAGTTTTTAGCACAGCCTAATAATAATGAATTACAATAATCCAGTTTACAAGTAATAATTGTATGAACAAGTTTGACCTATATTAATCAAAAAAACAACTCAAAGATTTCCCACAGTGTGATTGGAGGCCAAGGTAAATGCCATACAGTACATATCTGGTAAGACACCATGTTTCTAAGAATTCCAGGTAACAGTTAAAAACAACCTCAGTTTTATCTGAATTTGGAAGCAGGAAATTTGAGGTTATTCTGGTCTTTATGTCTTCAAGAAATTCCTGCAGTTTAACTAATTGGTGTGTGTCATCTGGCTTCATGGATAGATAAAGCTGGGTATCATTACTGTAGAAATGAAAATGTACGTTATGCCTTTGGATAACACTATGTAATGGAAACATGTAAACAGAAGGGGTTCTATCACAGAACCCTGTGGAACACCAGAAATAACCAAGTTGCCCTTGACGAGAGGCTGGAGTGGTATCCTAGTATCCCCTCAACATGCTGCCTATACGTTAGGGTTTCTCCCTGTGGATGAGAGGGTTTGTTCCCTGTGCCTTCGTGTCGAGGATGGATCCTGACTGTCATCTGCGCTTATGCGCCTAACGACGGTTCAGAGTGCCCAGACTTCTTGGAGTTCCTGGGTGGGGTGCCTGACGGTGTTCCAGCTAAGCAGGGCTCTAGAGTGCGACAAATTTGGTCGCAAATGCGACCAAATTTTGCAGTGGTGCGACTAAAAAATATATATATATTATTTATATCTATATCTATATATATCTATATATATCTATATATATATCTATATATATCTATATATATATCTATATATCTATATATATATATATATCTATATATATATATATATATATCTATATATATATATATATCTATATATATATCTATATATATATATCTATATATATATATTATATTTATATATATATATATATATATATATATATATATTATATATATATATATATATATATATATTTTGGCCGTGGTCCAGTTGAAAGTGCAGGTGGAAGAGAGAGGTGAGTAGCTTGAATAAAGCGATATCAATTCATTAACGGATTCCACACAGAGACGTAAACACAGAGCGGACCCGACGCATCCGAATCAGCTTTGTCTTTCTCGGCTTTCTCACCCCACGGCCCGAACACGGACACGCTGTCGGAGCTTAGCGATTCTGATGCGTCAGGTCTACTCTGTGTTTACGTCTTTTTTGCGCTGATTCTGAGCTGCAGGTTTTGTCTCTCCAACCAAAATTCGCCAAGCCAGCAGCAAAAGAAGCAGCAAACTGCGCTTCACATTTGATCAATGTCATCATGAATTCCCTCTGACTTTTGCTGTTTTGCTTCCACCACGATAAAAATCACACTTCATGCACAGCACTCTCCCTCTCTCTCCCTGTACTTCAAGAACAGTTTCCCATCTCAAATCTCTGTTTTCTTATTCATTCGCTTATTACCCACCAGTCTACCGTTGTTTACAGCGCTGTCGGCTGCTTTCTTTTTCTTTTATTTTTTTTTTTTTCACTTAACTGACCTCGGACAAGAAAGCCTAATTTCTGCTGTTCAATACTGAAGAAATTTAAACTTCTTAAAATTATGCAAAATTGCAGAATATTTTTAAGGTTATCTGCTATAAAACACCAGACCAGGAAAATCTCCTTCATGTTTTTCTGTGTTTTATTCTCAGTTACTTTGACACAAAGGCATCTTCTGTGATGTTCACAATTCTGATGAAGTCTCACATGTATCAGTACTGATAAATGATCAGAATTATATTTCTGACTGTCTGAGGCTAAATTGAATCGAATCAGGACTTTGAGAACCAGAATCGAATGGATTATAGAAATCAGTGATGATACCCAGCCCTAGTGAGCAGCCTAGGCCTGACAGAAGTGGATGTAGCTGTGGGTAATAAGAAAAGATGAAAAGAACTATTGATAACTTTTGTGTTAAGTTAAGGCCTGATCCGTCTGAAATTCATAGCCAGTGCTCAGACACGGTGCCATCAATCTTTGAATGCTGAAAATGGTAAATGGACTGATTCTTATATAGCACTTTTCTACTCTCCCGGAGTACTCAAAGCGCTCTATACAACATGCCTCATTCACCCATTCACACCCACTCATACAAGCACTTCTAAACTCAAGTGCAACGTAAACTACATTCATACACATTCATACTCCGATGAACGCATCGGAGGGCAATTTGGGGTTAGTATCTTGCCCAAGGATACTTGGCATGCAGACTGGGGAAGCCAAGGATCGAACCACCAACCTTCCGATCAGTAGCTGATCTGCTCTACCACCTGAGCCACAGCCACCCAGAAAGCAGCAGTGTATCCAGAAAACACATTATATGCTGCAATAAATGCACTGCCCAAGTGTTCCCTCTCCCCACTGCCTTTCAGCAGCATGCAACAGCAAACAGGTCGTCAGAGGAGGCCGAGATGATGATTAAGTTTAACATTTTCTACAATATTAACAAAGCACTTTAAGCACAAGTTTGTTAGTTAATAATTTAGAAATGAATATTGTCTGTATGGATTTTCCCCCAAAGAAAGTGCACATGTAAAACTGCGGTGGTAAGCGATGCGGTTGAAAGATTTGAGTGCGCCTAACTTTTTAAAGTTAGGCGTACCGCTGCACCCATGTCAAAAAGTTAGTCTAGAGCCCTGCACCTAGGGACTCTGTTTTCCTACTGGGAGACTTACAGGATGGCTCAGAGTAGAGCCACTGCTCCTCCACATCGAAAGGAGCTAGTAGAGGTGGTTCGGGCATCTGATAAGGATGCCTCCTGGGCGCCTCCTGAGTGAGAAGTTCCGGGCATGTCCCACTGGGAGGAGGCCCCGAGGTAGACCCAGGACTTGCATTTTAGCAAGTATACGTACATTTTTTTATAATCCCTAAGAAAATGATGTGGTTACAATCGCTCCAAGACAATAACAGTAACAGCCTAAACTAAATAAATAATACAATATATTACAAAGTTTACAAAATATAAGAAATAATCTATCTAATATATACAAATAGCTCAATTATAAATACCCAGAATATTAAAGAGAATAAATATATATGATTGACATTTATCTTTAACTGGATGTCGGCCGGATGGGATTAAATGCACTGGAAAAGTCGAAAAACATGACCCTCACAGTGCTCGCCGGCTAGTCCAGATGGGCATAGACACGGTTAAGCATGTAGATGATGGCATCCTCAGCTCCAGGGCAGGGCTGGTAAGCGAATTCAAGAAGATCCCTATGTTGCCTGACTATAGGTCATAGCCTGTCAAGGATGAGTCTTTCCAGGGTCTTCATGATGTGGGAAGTCAGTGCCACAGGCCTTTAATCCTGGGGGCCTGTTTCTGTACTAAAGAAATGGCATCTTTAGTACAGAAACAAGGCTCACTCAGACTCCTCATGAACAGTTTATGAAAGACTCCACAGAGCTGGGGGGCACAGGCCTTGGAACATGGGGACTGCTGATGGATGTCCTTCAACCAGTTATTGCCTTCATGCTACTCCACACCTCTCTCATGCTGCTCTGCTGGAGTTTCCACTCCAGCTTTCTCCTGTAATTGTCCTTAACCTCCCTGATCTTGCCCTTCAATAACACCTTAACCATTCTCACCTCCTCTCTATTGCCCACTCTGAAGACTGTCTTCTTTTCATTGAGGTGTGCTTTGATGGATGATCTGATATCGTCGTGTTGGTGTTGTTCCCAGATCATCATGAAAATGTTTTTCCAGGTTCAACATTGCAAGTGACCAATCACATTGTTGTGACGTTATTCTTTTGCGCGCCAAGCCATTCGTGCATTTATGAAATTCCAATGTTGCAAGGACAATATCAATTGTGCTTACAGTTTATTAAAGGGTTAGGGTTAGGGTCAGGGTCCGTTGATCGGTGGACAGAGGCGGTTTCTCGCAGCTTAAGTACAGTTTTTTGTTTTACGGTGGTTTTTCCCGAAGTCGCAAAAGTATGACATCACAACATTCTGATTGGTCACTTGCAATGTTGATCCTGGAACAACATTTAGTATGATGATCTGGGAACAACACCAACACGACGATATCAGATCGTGCGTGCTTTGATGTCCTTAGGCACCCACGGCTTGTATAGCCCCATACATTATACTCCCAGGTAGAGCTGGGCGATATATCGAGTTTTTAAAAAATATCGATATATTTTCATACGAGATATAAGATGTGACAATATCGTTTATATCGATATAGTATATGTTACGTTATAATTATACTTGTGGAGCCGCAAGTTTGCCTCTCTTTCGTCCATTTTTGTCTCTACGCTGCGTTACTCGGCCTCGCCTCTCCTTCACTGAACACAACTCCCCCTCCCCCATAGCTTCACCTGCAGGCAACGATAAGATGAACACGGCAAATCTGCGTTAACGAGTTACCGCGGATCGCCCCGTGCGTGGGGCTGGACGGCGTCAACGTGTTAGCGAGCTAACCGTGCTAACGAGCTAACCGCGCTAACGACATGCAGCACCTAAAATCCTTTCATTTTCTCAAAAATCGACAGTGCGCCTTATGTATGAAATCTGGTTGTGCTTACTGACCGCGAACGGATTTTATGTGGTACACGGCGCTCAGCAATCTGTCAAAAAATTTAGTACAACTTTGGTAAGCTTTCCCATGTTGCTTGTCTGTGTTTATTGTGCTATAGTGTGTTGATATCTGTGCATTCCTGTATTATCCTTTTGTGTTACACATTTCGATGTTTTTTTCCTCGCTACCTAGCCTGACCTGTCTCCCCAATGTGATGTTTGTGTATTGTATGTACGGTCGGCAAGGTCTGTTATCTCGGCTACCGTAGTGGAGCCTCGCGGAGTGATACGTACTGTGCTTCAACGTAATATTACCGTATTGTGTATAAGGACCATAAATGGCACTTGTTAAGGGACATGGTTACTAAGAGGATTTCAAACTCCAGGCTGTCAGTCACGCAGTAGAACTTGGGAATAGAGCAGCTGTGAAGTCTGTCTCTTTGTTATTATGCTCAGCATCTTTTAGTTTACATTTTGACTGCACAATTGTGAGCTTTTTGTTATGCACAAAAATAACATTGTGTTCTTTTATTTATGGAGCATCATTATTTAATAAATGCTGATAATTTATTTTTGAGTAATTTCTTCATGTACATCTACACTGTATGTTAATAAAAGTGGCTGTGTGACATCTGGGACACAGCTTTGACTAAACTCTCTTTTTGTTCTTACCTTATGGCTTAAAAAATATATATATATCGAGATATATATCGTATATCGCCATCCAGCTAAAAAAATATCGAGATATGAATTTTGGGTCATATCGCCCAGCTCATCTCCCAGGTCCAGGCACCAATACCGCCAGAAGGGCAATCAGCCCCCAAACCCAGGAGATGGTCCCTTTCACTCTGGGGTGAAAAGACCGAAGGCCTCACTCCGCCCACTCATGTGGTGTTGATGCGTGGTGTTCTAATTTGCAGAACCCTCATTGTCTATATGCAATTTAAAACTGAAAAGTGTGAACCAGCACCAGATGTGAGCTACATTTTTCCCTGTTTTCAGGCCTCATACTTTAACAAACCCCTTCAAAATCTTCAGTAAAAGGAATCTAAAGACCTTTGCGATGTCAAATTGCGAAGCTTTTTACTCTTCGTGAAATGGGGTGGTCATGGCGGCACGTGGAGTTTTAATCACTTGCCAAAAAACAGTAAACTGCTGTCACTCAAAAACACAATGTCTAATCTCTCCCAAACTTCACAGGCATGATGAGAGTCGAGTTTGGAAAAGTTTAATACCTGGTGGGCATTGTGTTGGGCGTGGCTTGACGCGCCATGGTGCGAGGGCCCTTTCAACACTGCTTGCAGCTTTAACATTTTTTTTCACCATGATCTTATACATTATTATTACTTCACGTGTGTAGTATTACTATCACTAGTAGTAGTAGAAGTATCAGTACCATGGATGATCTCGAGCTGCTGCACGCGGTTCAGGTTGTCGAGCGCTGACATCAGAGGGTCGTGTTCCTGTCGTCTTTGCTCGCTGTTCTTTCCTTTGTTCTCATAGGCGAGGACAGTGTCTGACTCGTCCAACAGGAAGGACAGACCAGCTTCAAGCAGGCGCACCTGAGTGCACAGGTAGGTCAGACAGGTGAGCTAACAAAAAAAAAAAAAAAAAAACCCCACAATCTCTCCAGTGAAATTTCATTATATATCAGTCTAAGCATGCTCAGACACACTAAACACCTGGCACATGCTACCTGGCATATGCTGCAGGAGCAGAGCTTGGAACGCCACGCTGAAGGCCAGAACACAGCTCCTGATTGAACTCTTTTCTGACCAATTGCCTGCAGCTCCTTCAGTCTGCACCTTGGCTCCACCTCCTCACGGCTCCGCTTGCAGCTAGGCTCAATGGCATCATCAACCTGCCAGATTTTTCATTATTGATTACTTGACCCTGATCAGTGAGTGTGATCCAAACTGCTGTGACCATGGTAACCACAGGTGAACCCCCTCACCTCGTCTTCTTTGGTGGGAACAGTGGGCTCTTCTGCCGTTTCCTTCTTCACCTCCACTGCTCCACCTGGTACTAAACAGGAAGTGCATCACACACACAGACATATACACAAAGGAAGTGCACAACATGTGTATAACAGTATGTTTGTGCCAGGTGAGTACTATAAGGTAACAGGATCCTTTACCTGCTAGGTGCGCAGCGTAGGTCCAGAGAAACGAGTGCGTTTTCATACAGGACTCGCAGATCATCTCCTGAAGCTCCACGCAGTCTGGGACCACACAGCCCAGGTGCTGCAACAACGTTCAGGTACAATAGTCAGGAGAGGCACAGCAGACAAGTGCAGGAACAGGTAAACTGATAACTCACCCGGCCATGCAGCCAGTCCTCACAGACCACACACTGAATCATCTCGTCCTCCACCTGCAGACACAAACAGCTTCACTAAAGCGAGCCCAGCACAGGAGGAGGAGCTAAAACCATCACGTGAGACATTAACAGGAGTTGATGACTTGTTCACAAGCTCACCTGCCAGCGCAGGGACCTATTCCCAGAAGTAGGTTTAGCTAACAGCTCATTGTTTGTTAATCCCAAGATAAGAGAAACTCTGATTTTCTTTTCCAGACTAAGGATCGATGTCAACTCTGAGTCAGTTACCGTGGTAACGGTGAACTAAACCTGCTCTCTAGCAGGTTTTCTTCAACAAATCTGAGTTCCTATCCAACTCCTCCCCTCTTGCTGCACCTAAACCAGCTGACTGACACTCTGACTCATTTCCTTACATATCTGTAAATATTTACTCTATTTTACGCACTCATCAATGACCAATTGTTTGTCTTATTATAAACAATCATACTGATGGAAAAATGTGTGTCATAGTTGGATCTTGGAGATAACATGAATATCTAAGAGAAGTTGAGGTTGAAATGCCTCTAAGACTCTTTAACGGAACCAAGTGTGTTTTAAGTAATGTTTTAAATTCAGCCTGCAGACAGTCTGATTGTAATCTGATTATGTTTTACATTGAAATGTGTTCACTGATTGCAGTTTAGTCATTTAAAGTCAGACAGCATTAGTGAGGGTGCATTGTCTTCAAAATCAGGCTGAGTGGGTCGACCCAGATACACATCGACCTGAACGGATCAAACGGATCACATTTTAGATCACAGATTCAGGCCACATCAGTCCCAAACTGGCTATGGTCATTTCCCAGCTCATCACGTCTGGATCCGTCATATTTTGCATTTATGAGCCATATTGCTGAAAACTACCCTGAAATATCCAAAACATGTAAAAGTTGAAACAGTTACAGTTTAATCATTTGATTTAAAACCAGATGTAAAGTTAGAATTCACACTCATCTAATAAAAACTCAAGTTGTTTAGGCCAAATTAATGAACAAGGACAATATAATAAAGTGATATATTTTATAACAAACTTTGTTCCGCTGTGATAATTACAGAGTGGCCCAAACTGATTAAAATGACCCTTCCCCCCCCCCATACTGTTTTTATAAATATGACATTCAGCACTGACACATGTTCATATTCCTCGATCTGCTGGATTGATCTTTATCTGTTACCATACTGAATCATATGAGGGATTCATTGATGATGGCTGTTTCTACTCACACACACACACACACGTAACTCAGAGACGGCATAGTCAGTTGTTAACTGAACCAACTCTGATCAGCTGTTCTGGAACACGAAACTCAGAATGTATTTTTAAACTCAGAGTTTGCTGAACCTGCTTCCTGGAATAGGCCCAGATCGGTAAAGTACTGATTGTTTTACTCTCTGAGGATGGGTTATGGTTTTGTGAAGAACATCATCAGGGTGAAGTTTATCACCTGACATTATTCTCTCTTATTCTCCACCGAGGCATTTGGTCTGACCAATCAGACTATTTGGAAACCACTGCACTATTAAGTCCAGTGGTTTCCAAATAGTCTGATTGGTCAGACCCGTTTATTTACATTAAAAAAAACTGGGTAAAAAAAGTACGAGTCCAAACAATATTTTCAACAAGCAAAATATTTCACAAGTCTAGTGTGCAAAGGCTTTAAGTCACTGAATGTGGTCAGACTGGGTTATAGATCTGTGTATGAGAGTCAGTGGTGGTCTGATTTCTCAGGTGAGAGAGGTTACCTGGTCCTCTGGGTCTGGGTACGGTCGGCCGCAGGTGCAGTAAACTCCAAAGAAGTTCTGACTGTATTTATTCAGACTGTTTACCTCATCTTTGTCCTGGACAAGACACACACACACACACACACACACACACACACAGAGTCAGAAACGCTCTAAACATCACCTGCCAGAGCAGGGCAATATGGCCAAAAATATTTATCAATATATATATTTGAAAATTTGTGATAACGATATAACTGACGATATAATTGATGCGAGACAAAATACTTTATAACTCCACAACTTTACTAGTGCAAAAAACCCATCCATTTATTTTTACTTAAACAAGCAGCTGTTTTTTATGTGCATTAAAGCTATATAAAAATTTAACAGTGCAAATGCAAATTCCTTGCTGAAAGTTTAAGCAAAGGACATATCCTGAGCATAACCATGTATAACATCCACTAAAGTTAAAAAGAGGTGCTTTGCAACATTAAACTGCAGTGTGCCAAAATAAAAAAGTCAAATACGTATTTTTCGGACCATAAGGTGCACGGGATTATAAGGCACATTAAGCGAAACAAAGCAGTCAGATAAATCAAAGTTTATTCAACTGATTCTTCTTGCTTCCTCCACTTCTGTACCATTGGTTCATTAATGCTGTATTCTATCACAGCCGCTCTATTCCCATGTTGTTGCAGTATATTAATGACTAACTTCGTATTGTGGATGGATTATCTTAGTTGTTCTCCTGACTGAAGTTTGGTCTGTTTATAGCATCCTGCCATGAAATTGCATTTGTCTCTAACCATCAGGAACCCTCACGTTAACTTTTATCGAGTGGAAAAGTGTTAGCCTTCATCCTCCAGCTTTACTGTTTATGTTATGCTAACATAGCTGTGTTACTAGCAATCACGTGGCACATCATTATATACCAGCTAGCCCAACTTCAGTAACCCTACAAACGTCACTGCTGTTTAGTTTTCTGTCTTCATGGAAGTGATAGCAGAGCTGTACGTTTTATTTTTTTCAGAAATCTCTCAGTCAGAACATGGTATATCATGCTTAGGTAACTAGCGAAACTAGCGAGCTAACTTCCGCTAACTTTTTGCTAATTTTTTGCTAACTTTTAACTCCATTAAATGTAATAAATTCTGTTTTCATGGATGCCTGGATGTTAAACTTAATTGTTACACCTGGTAAAGCAGCAATGCTGATCGTTTTATTAAAGATGAAAGAATTTAGACAGTTTTTAACTCTCAATGTGCCGCAGTGTTCGTTTGACTTTGGGACCTGAAGCGGACGGAGTTTTGGACCTAGATTACTCCCAGATTTACGAGCACCTTAGTCCTACAAATACGTTAATAATGACGGCCCGCTTGCATGTTCTACAAAACAAATGTGCTTTGGTGGGTATCTGAGGGACAAAAACCAAACCAGTTCCACATCGCTTAAGTTGCACCATTTTTACAAACCAATTCTGGTTCATCCGTTTCACTCAACGATCTGCTTTCCCCATTCTCATTCTCCGTTGCCACCATGCTTTTTCCGCCATGTGCGTATGAAAACGAAGGCACTGCGCATGCGCGTTTTACCCATATTCTATCGCGATATTTTATTTTCTTATCGTTGCCTAAAATTATACCGGTATTACCGTGAACGGTATAATATGGCCCAGCCCTATCACCTGCTCCCGAGCAAGTGAACAGCATCAGTTACCATGGTTACATCAGTTAAACAGATGTCTGTGCTCTGTGGCACCTCCTGCTGGTGACTCTAGTCACCAATGACTCACCGGGTGGAGTTTACACTGCAGCTCCGAGAACTTCCTGTTTCCACAGTCACAACGGAAGTTCCTGCACCAGAATAAGAGACAGTTGTATTGATCACCTCACCGTGTGTATTGATAACTGCAGAAACTGACCAGTAGTTTCTGATCAGTGACTAACTTATCAATAAAAGCATTCATCACCTCTTAGTGTACAGCTCAAAGAGGTCGTGACCTTCGTGACATTTGTAGGAGCACGCCAAACAGATGCCAGCTGCCTCGCTGCCCTTTGGCGTGCAGGTGTTACAGGCATACAGAGCCTGCCGCTTCACGTACCCCTGAGAGAGACGCACACACGGACACAACAGTGTTTGTGTTTACTGTTTCTAAGGTAACACCTGATCATCAGTCTGATCCCACTTTGTAACCCTGATCAATGAACAGCAACACTGCGTCTCAACTAATCACTGCTCTCTGAGCTACGAGACAGGGCCTGTCAAAATCAGGTGGAACTTGGTGTCAAGGTAACCTGGCTCAGAGCCAATCAGAAGCTTTAGCTGTTTGACCTGAGTTTGTTTAACAGACACATGAGCAGCTGCACCCTAAACGATAACTCCACCTTCAAGAGGAGACTTTGAGTTCATCGTCTCTCTCTTCTCCTTTTTCACCCTCTCCCTTCCTTTCCCTCCCCCCCATCACCATGAATCAGAACATCGACCTATTTCTGATGTCTGGTCATATGGTCACCTGAGGTCTGCACTACTAAGCAGGATTTATTCCAGTCCGGGTAACTTCAGAGATAACCCTGAATTTTCTGTACTATAAAGGTGGTTCACTTCTTCTTAAGTTGCCATGGCAACTTAAGTTGGTTTTTTGTTTTTAAACGTACGTATTTACAGATGTTAACTTACAGATTAGAGATCAACAGCTATGATATTGCATCAGTATTTCTGGAAGATTCCTGAGCTTTTTATATATTATGTAATGTCTTTGTGTTTTTCTAAAGAGCATCAGTAATAAATGTTAGTGTAGAGATTAAGGTTGGGCGACTGGACAAATATATCGACTATCATTTTTACAAGAGAGATTTATTTATTTGCCCATGAGTAACTTAGCTTCAACCAATATTATTAGCAAAGAGAAGCAGTTAACGGAAAAAATAGCAGTTTTAACAGCACCACCTTCCAGCTGCGCCTAAATGCAGTGATTCATTTACTCAAACTCATAACAGAAAAGAAAGGCATTACCCTATGTTCAGAAAAAAACCCAAAACATTTTATTTAAAAATTTTTAAAACCAATGGTGGGGAGGGAAACAAAGAAACTATAACCGTGTTTACAGGCCGTTCCAGTGTTCGTCTGTCTTACACACTCGACCAACAAACACAAAATTAAACAAAAAGTAAGTTAAAAATCAAAATGTCTCTTCCAGCAAACATTAAAAAAAAAAAAAGGAAAAAAAATCTCTGACATAACATTAAGTTTTTTGTGCGATTTGGCACATCTCAAATAAATAGATAAATAAATAAATAAATAAATAAAGCAAAAAGTAGCTATATTAATACTGAAACAAACAAAAACAGAAAGTAAAATATTCCCTCCAAATAAAGCTTATAACTTCTAAACGCACAAATCAGTCCATGCATGATTACATTGCACCACAGCAAAAAGTCTCCACGCATATATCACCTATCGTCGGTTATCGCACTGACGATTGTTGGTTGGAAAATTTTTACATATCGCCCAACCTTAGTAGAGATAGGTTCATCGGTCTGTGGGGATTTTTTCCAGACGTTTCACCTGCACACTCACCTGAGGATAAGAGCAGTGGTCAGAGTCACTTCCTGCCAGCACAGCTGAAGCTTCTTCCTCTAGCTCCTCATCTTCCTCCAGAACATCAACCAGAGACACTGTCTGTTCCTCACACATCCTCCTCTGCTCAGATACACAAACAGGTCACCATGGTGAGGGGCAGAGGTAGGGCTGGGCCATATCATACCGTTCACGGTAATAATAAAATGAAATATCGCGATAGAATATGGGTAAAACGTGCATGCGCAGTGCCTTTGTTTTCATACGCACATGGCGGAAAAAGCACGTCGCCGACGGAGAATAAGAAGGGCGAAAGCGGATCGTTGAATGAAACGGATGAACCAGAATTGGTTTGTTATTACCGTGTTTTTTGGAAAATACGGCAAACTTAAAATCAATCCTTTGATTTTTCTGAAAATCGACAGTGCCCCTTATAATCCCGTGTGCCTTATGTATGAATTCTGGTTGCGTTTACTGACCTCGAAACTATTTTTTATTATTTGTGGTACACGGCGCTTGAAATCTGTCAAATGTTTCAGTACAACTTTGCTAAGCTACGAACCCGCACCACTTGATGGATTGTCGGAGCATTACGGCTATCATAGGCAGAAGCCTCGCAGAGTGATACGTACTTTGCTTCAACATAATATTTCCATATTGTGTGTGTATAACCTCTTTTAAGTTTTGTGGATATTATACATGGTTATGCTGAGGATATGTCGGCCAATTTCCACTGGAAATGCCTTTTGGTTAAACTTTCAGCAAGGAATTTACATTTGCACTGTTAAATTTTTATATAACTTTAATGCACATAAAAAACAGCTGTTTGTTTAAGTGAAAATACATTGATGGTTTTTTTTATTTGCACTAATAAAGTTGTGGAGTTGTCTAGTGTCAATTATATCGTCAGTTATATTGTTATCGCAAATTTTCAAATGTATATCGTGATAAATATTTTTGGTCATATCGCCCTGCTCTAGGCAGAGCAGTAAGAATTACTGGCTAGGCACAGATCCATATACAGTTGGTGATACAATAACAGTTTCGGATCAGCTGATCAGATGGAGCAGTGACATTAGCAAATTCTAGAATAGTTTATATCGAATAAAAACTGCACCTGAACAAGCAGAAATACAGCAACAACATTGGCCACCTACAAAGGTGACATCATATGTCTGCAGACACTCGCCTGGATCAAATCAAGTCAGGTCAAATCAAGTTTCCGTCCTGCTATATCGATGATTGATTAGAACAGCAAGTCAGTTGGCTCAGGTGGGGCAGGAAGGGAGGATACGGAGGGAACACCTGCCAGTCAGCAGGTGAGGTTCACGCAGTCTGTTACCATAGTAAACGAGTTAGAGTTTAAGTTAACTCAGGTTTAACGAACTCAGATTTTTAGCTGAGCCTGCGCAGCGGTTCCTGCCATCGAAGTTAAACACACAAACAAAAGAAACAAACAGCTGTGACGTCAAGCTCAGCAAACACGCGCAAGCTTCAGAGCCGCTAAGAGGAGCCGTTATCGACGACAATCAATAAACATGTCCCGTTAGCGTGGGTTAGCATCAGCTCTCGTCCTGAGTAAATACGAACGGGCAGCGTGCTTTAATGCTAAGGATCCTGGCTCTGAGAACAAAAACACTCACCGATCTAAGGTCAGATTGCTCCGTGTGACTGTGAACTAGTCGGTGAAGCACCAATAATGAATAATGAATAATCAGATGTTCCGATGTGTGTTATCGAGCTGGTAACTGCCATTAACCAATGACAACTTCCGGTTCACTTCCTCAGATCGTATTTGGCGGGACATTGAGGTGAGACGTCACCGGAACAAAAACTGAAATAAAATTAGTAAAAAGGTCAGTTTCACTGATTCTGAATATTAATAAAGTTTATAATAATTAGCTGATAAATAAAATCAAAAATAAGCTAAGCGCTGTGTCGCGTTCACGTGTGTTAACGAATATCCTCCGACAACTCATTAAAGCGCAGCTAATTCCAAACGTGACTCATCAGCAAAGTTTGACCCCTGAAAATTTAAATTCTGTTATTTTAAACTATGAATCAGTTCCGGTGTATCGATCAGAGTTACATATTATCAGGATTTTTTGAAAATAAGTCGGAAAGCGAACCTGAAGGCAGTAGATGGTGCGCGATGACGTCATCAGCGAGGAAGATGGCGTCGCTGCGGGCAGAGCTCAGGCTCAGAGATGGGCAGAGGCAGACGGTCAGCGTTCAGGTAGAAACACACCTTAGCTCTTTGATACGTGGAATCTCCGAGCTGAACCAGAACGTGTCGCAGCTGCTCAGCGAGCTTGTTGAGCGTGAAAAAGCATGCGCACAAGGTGAGCTACAAAAAACTACCTGTGAGCTGGCGTAACAGAGATATAACTAGATATGCTGAATGAGCTTTTAGGCCTCTGCTTTATTACCTGCTAAACAAATCTAGCACAGGGTATCAAAGGAAATGAGCCTGACTCGGAGAGATGCTGCGAGTACTTAGGGCCGGGGTGGGGAACTCCAGGCCTCAAGTCCCGGTGTCCTGCAGGTTTTAGATCTCACCCTGAGTCAACACACCTGAATCACATTATTAGTTCATTACCAGGCCTCCGGAGAACTTCAAGAGATATTGGCCGTTTCTCAATTCTCAAGAACGCGAGCACGGACTCGCGATATGTACAATTGGAACACCTGCGTACGTGATGATGTCACAGGTCCGGAGTTTGTACTGCCGTCCCCTCTTAATTTAACTGTGAGTAACATGTGATGAAGCTTAACTTTAATCACAGCCAAACCGGTTTACTCAGGAACAAATAAAACACTGAAATAAACCAAACATTAACATTTAGAAGTGATCTAAGTGACTTATATATCATTTTTAACCTCAGTAGTGAAACCTCTATTAATAAAAATAGTGTACATGTACATACGTGTACATACCTTAATAAAAACAAGCAGGTGAGATGTTAGAACGCTTTTATTTCTATTTTAGTGGACACTCAATACTATAGAAAGCTGCTGGGGTTTCTTTAACCTGAGTAGTGAGAAGACCGCGAGCGGGGGGCGGGGGGGTTGAAAACGATGTGCCGGGAGTCCGCTGTTGAGTTTTGGACGAAATGCATTCTGGGATATTTAGCTGTACCAAGTCCACACCGATGCATGCTCGATAAAACGGGCGGAGCGAGAACACATCCGGGACTTTTTCGCGTTCTCGGCTTGATGCGTACTTCGAATTGGAACAGTACTTGGTCTCCGACTGATGACGTATCACGAGTACACGAGAACGCAAGTACGCACAAGTACGCATATTGAGAAACGCCCTTTGAGTACCTCATACCTCCTATTCCAATCTCTATTCCTACCAAGATGAAGGAAAAGTAGATAGGGGAATTGCTAAGGATTTAGGAAAAGAGAAGAGAGGGCCCTGAGAATTAGTAACTTAATAGAATTGGAACGGCTCATCTCTTACACGCATCTGTCATTAACGATGTGACGCCAGATGTTTGCCGTGTTGAAAATACAATGTGCAGATGAAGGACTAGGAAACACACATCTTGGTTCATAACGTGTTCTAACCCTGTTGTTGAACAGCCTGTGAAAATATCCTTAATTACAGAGGCTGGAATTTTAAAGGAGGAGGAACATTTAGGGGTCAGATTTTCTGATGTCTGCAGAGCATAAAGACTTCTTTATGTTAAAAATCTGCTGGATGTATTAAAGAGGCTCAGAGTCAGATTATGATTGAAAGTTGCAAACAGGAGGATCTTTGGACTTATGCATATGTATTTGTAAGCCTTTTACTTTCAACAGAAGAATATTTAAAAGAGTCACACAATTTTGAGCACACAGTTACTGTAAATTGCACAATCTTAACACTGAAAAAATCCTGCCCTATGCATGTTGCAGTTGTGATCGCTATTGCCAGGAGTTTATGTTCAAAAGGGAAGGATAATGTGGATGCTCAAAGCTATTATTGCAGTGCCAAAACTTTAGCTCTGTCCTAAAACACTCATGCTGAGTGTTCAGAGCTGAGCCCACTTATGGCTCCTCAGTAACACGGTTTTCATGAAACAGCAGAAATGCACTGAATTCAGCTTCTTTTTCTCAGCAGTGTACACACATCGAGAAACTTCTTCCTACTGAATCTGTAACAGATAAAAGTGTTGCTGTGTTAGCTTAATGCCTGAATGTTGCAGTGTGCTGTTAAAGCTAAGAAGGTATGGGCACATACCTTCTTAGCTTTAACATGCACGTGTCACAGTAACCATAGTAACTGGGACACGTGTTGTTAAAGCTAAGAAGGTATGGGCACATACCTTCTTAGCTTTAACATGCACATGTCACAGTAACCATAGTAACTGGGACAGCTCGTCATCTGACGGTAAATAATGTTTGTGTTCTTCTGTACATCATAATGTCAGCTGTTTACACAGAGTGCAGTTTATAATGATGCAGCTCTCCTCTGGGTAAATGTGAGCTCCATCAGAGTCCTGATCCTGAGACCTTTGCACAGTGCTCAATGCATTACTTCTTAAATCAAAAGTGTATCGATCTTCCTTCAGCCTCCTCATTTATCTGAAGTGTCTCGCTGTTTTCAGAGAGAAATATTGAACCTGAGCTCAAACGGGCTTATTTTGGTTAGCAGGCCTGCAGCACTCTCCTTCATGCTTTGTCCTCAGGATTTTTGAGCCACTAATTCTCTCTGCTGGTTTTTACTGAAGTGGCTCGATGATGAATCCATCCCATTACATATAAAATTAAATCCATTTTATTTTCCTATACTTTCCTGCTGTGATCCAGTGGAGCGTCTTTCCTCCTCCTGCCTAATGATTACCACCCCATCGCCCTGACTCCAGTAATTATGAAGTGCTTTAATAAGTTTGTGGACAATATCAATGTGGTGGGTCTCATACTGGACAATGATGAGACTCACTACAGAGGAGATCCAACACCTCAGACAGTGGTGCTTAGACAACAACCTCATCCTGAACAGCCGCAATCTGATCCGGAGTTTATGCTGATGATGACTGACACAAACACAGATCTTCTTACAGCTGCTTCGTTTTATTCAGAAACAAAAATACAAAAAAAACAAACAAAACAAAACAAAAAAAAAAACAATGTTTAGAACATAATCGTGCCAGTACACACCTGAGTACTGACCTCTGTCTGTGTCCTTTTGTCAATGTTTTTTTTCACTTCATAAAAGTTTCATTACAAAAAAAAACAAAAAAAAACACCTGTAGCACCTGTCTCACCTGATCAAACAATCAGTATCACTAACTGTGATGAAGTCACTGAAGATTTATTGTTGGTGGATTGATCGCTTTGATTGGTGAATTGGCAGGATGCTGGTTACTGCAGGTGTCTGATGCTCCAGGTTCAATGTAGAATCATCACCTGTCTGTTTCACCTGTCACAGATGAGGACGAAGAAGACGGCGGTGAAGAAGACGAGGAAGCTGAAGAAGAACAGAACTGTGAAATGCAGCCTCCCTCAAAAAGATCACGAACCTGAAACACCTGAGCACACTTTCACATTGATTTTTCTTTTTTAAATTGATGATACAATAAAGATGTCACGGTAACCAGTGTTTCATGTGACTCATTAAATGCAGAAAAGTACCACATTTTGGAGTAATCTTGCTCACTGATTGGCTGTCAGCTGTGAGGTTTTCAATTAACCTGTTTTAAATAATGTATTGCGTAACCATGGCAACAGCACTGCTGTGTCAGTAAACAGATAACTAATGAAAATAAAGTGACTCACACCCTGGCAACCAATCACAGCACAGGGTTCAACATGATGTCACAACAGTAAAACAACAAGGAAAAAGACTGGTTACCACTGGTGGGAGGGGCTTTTTCACAGGGTGCTGTCAGTCTGTACTGAGGGCAGCAGAACTTCCTGTCAGGCCGCAATCATGGTAAAACTTGTTGGAGTGTTTAAAAGGCACACAGGAAGTGACATCACAAACTTGTCCTGCTGTCATTCCCCCCCCCATCGCGTGGGAGGCTCTCTAATTGGTCGTCCTCTACGTGTCGATGAGCGAGCCCGCTGCCCTGTGATTAGCTGGTTTGGCGGCATGGCGGCGGCTGTACAGAAGGGCGATGCAGACAGGAAGCACACAGTATCCAACAGCCCGGGGGTCTGCCCTCGTGCACGAGAACAAGAAGAGGAAGAGCTGCAGGTACGGCAGCAGGAAGATCAATGCCCACATCCACAGAGGAAGTGGTGACATATGGACAGTGATAGCGGGAGGTGGAGCTGATGGGCTTGCACCTGCTCTCTGCACACGTTCCAAACTGAAGCTGTGGACCTCAAAGACGTAGTAAGCCACCATGACGCTGAGCAGCAAGTAGAAAGCTACACCCACCCATCCCATCCTCTGACGGAAGTTCATCATCCTCCATACTGCAGAAGAAACAGATTAAAAATCAATACAGGATCAACGTAACTGAAACATTCATCAGTGCTCTTATATCCAGTAACAGGTCAGAGGTCAGTACATCATCCAAAAGAGCAAATCAAACAATATAAGATCATCAATGAAATCACTACTCCATCAGTGCTGAGATAAACAATCTCTGCCAGAGTCCATTTAAATTCCATATGATATAAATCTAAGAAACAGTTTAAAACCTGCAGTCTCCAGTTACACTGTTCAGTTCCCACCAGACTCAATTCAATTTTCATCTAATCCAGAGGAAAAGTGGGGAACTCCAGCCCTCAAGGGCCAGTGTTCTGCAGGTTTTAGATATCATCCTTGGTAAACACACCCGAATCAAATGATTAGTTCATTACCAGGCCTCTGAAGAACTTCAAGACATGTTGAGGAGGTAGTTTAGCCATTTAAATCGGCTGTGTTGGATCAATGACACATCTAAAACCTGCAGGACACCGGCCCTCGAGGCCTGGAGTTCCCCACCCCTGATCTAATCCAAAGTGTGCTAATATTTAGCTCCGTGCACTGATTTACAACAGAGAGCTATGAGCTCTGACCAGACTCCATTTATTTTTCATCTGATTTAACGCCTGCTAGCATGTAGCTGTGTACCTTTGGCCCTGTTTCCTGCTGTAACAGATGCTCGTGCGGCTTTCCTGTAGATGACGACCACGACACACTGAGCTGCTTCCTGCCGGCCTCAATCTTCTCTGCCTGTTAGCTCATGTTTTCTTACCTCCCTTCGCGCTGATATTTCAAATTAAAATCCAGCTGCAAGGATCGTGTTTTGGTCGCTGTTGTTCCCGTGAAGTCTCGTCTCTCTCTTCCGGGTTAGTCACCTGATGCCAAAGGATTACGTCATGTTTTACACAGTGCCGTCTGCTGTTTAAACAGCGTCATTACACAGCGCGTTAATACTACAAGTCAGTATAAAATCAAATAAAACTGCATACAAACTCATCATTTTCATGTTTGTTTGTCTTTGTTCACTTTTACTTGTTTCTGTGACAGTTTGGATCCTTCATTGAATAATCTTATATTTCAGACTCTCAGATACAAACAGAAATGATTCACATGATAAAATTCAGCTGATTTAACAGAAAAAAACATTCAGACTTTGATGTTGGTGCCCTTGTGTAAATTTGAACATTAATTTAATGAAATAATCAAATATCAAATAATCAAACAGCCTAAACTTTATTAGTATAGCAGCTCATTTCCAGTCTGACAGACCCAAACATTTAAAACACAAACACTTTCATATATCTGTGAAGGTTCTCAGTCATCCAGGTCATCGTAGTCAAAGGAGTTTGCAAAGAAAAGCGTCTGGACTTCTTTAAGTTGCTTGAAGACGTTTCACCTCTCATCCGAGAAGCTTCTTCAGTTCTAAGGTCAAATGGCCGAGAGTCCCAGATTTAAACCCAGTGGGAGTATCCCCCAAAGAGGGACAAAGGTGGTGATCCTCTAATCACATGAGCCAAGGTGTGAAAGCGGGTGTGTTTCATATAGGGCTTTTCCTCTCACACTGTTTTACCTACAGCAGCCATTACTTTCATTCTGTGTGTAACCTCTTCCATCACCAGGCAGTGAAAACTGAGCTGAAGAAGCATCTGATGAGGAGCTGGGACTGGGTTAGGACTTTGCTTCAATGTGGACTGTGGATCTTAATGTTGCTCACCTGGAGTGGGACTGAGGTGGATTCAGGAAGATGCTGGTTGTTTTCCTGGTGATGTTGATTATGTTTTTGTTTTCTTCCAGGTGAGATTTAAGGGGCTTTCACAACAAAACAGAATCAATTTACATCAAAGATGTGAGGTTGCTGTGCTGTCAGCTCAGTAACAATTTGTCAAAAACAGCTGACAAAACATCTGTTCTCCATAACCACTGCTTCTCAGACTAACAAGCAAATCTTTGTAAAAGTTCACAGATCTGTCCAGTAACAGACTGAAAATGCTCTCACTGTACACTGATGATGCAATTCTGTTTATCTGAAAATTACACTAATTAGTTCCTGCTAAATTATAATAATATATAATAAAGCTTATGAAGATATTTCAGAATATTCACTCAAACAAAGTGAAAATGAATGAAGAAACTAGATTCTGAAGTGTTCCAGTTTAACGTGTAGTAATTCAAATATTCAGGGACACAAATGTGGTTAAGAACCTACAACTCAACAATGGATGGATATATCTTTCCTTTTAAAATATTTGGTGGAGTCAGATTTTTTTTTTTCCAATTTATGAACAATTAATGATAAAAAAAAAAACAGTATTTGGGAAATAAAGCTTATGGAATCATTTAAAGCAAATAAAACAAATAATTTCAAACCTTGCAAAAAGCAGTTTAGATAAAGTGAAGACAGAAAAGCTTTGGACACCTTGTCTGTTATTATTGGGGGGATATTAACCCAAAGCAAATCAGAATATTTGTTTGTTGTTGTATTTTTTTAATCATTTCCCTGTCGAGTTTATTTATTTATTTTTTTGTCCTTCCACAATGTCATGAGTTGAAAATGAGGATCAGAGTCTTTCTCCTTGTTTCTTTTGTCATTAAAAAAAAAATCATTCTTTCTATTCTTTCAGATTATTCAGAACATGAAACCTTCAGATCCTTAAATACCAGAAGTTACTAATCTGAGTCCTGGGTAAATATGCAGGCCCTGCATAGCTTGATCAGAAAGACCCTCTCAGTCTCCATTAAGGTGGGAGTCGTTGGTGAAGACCTTCAGGAGTCTCCACAGATGATCAGTCTCAGTGGTCAGTGGTAACTTTATTGTCCCCAATGGGAAATTGATTTGCAGTACGTCAGCATGTCAAACAACACATACACACACAAAAAAAGCAAATCTGGACTTTGAGTCTGGATTTTGAATCACTCAAAATCGGTCAGAGACAGTTCAGAGTCATCTTGACTGTTTACGTCAGTCAAGTCTTTGTGCCCCCTGACGTTTGACATGTGGCATTTCTTTACTCAAAATCCAAACTAAAAAAAAACAGGTTCGTGCAGCATTAAGAGTGGATTGCCACTGCTGTGTGCAGCACTATCAGGGTACCAATTTAAAAAAATCAGAGCTAATCAATAACTCTCGGTGAAACCATTCAGCTTAATAAACATCAGTCAGTCTGCATCAACTCCTGATGCTGCAAGAAGCGGATCAGACCCCCAGGGAGTGGCAACTTCTTTAACCGATGGCGACCAACCAGCTGAAGAATCTGCAGCCTGCAGAGCTGCAGCAGTGGGCGCGGTGGAGCTGAAACAAACACAGACTGGTTAGCCTGGAAACGCACCAGAATAACTCTTAACACTGAAATCAGTGAAATTGCAGAAGAATCAATTATCACTTGTTGATTTACCTGCTTTCTCCTTTATGCAGGTCCATTCAGAGTAACTGTCCAGGTGTTCCATCAGTCTGGAGCAAAGAGTCACATGACCGACGTAATCTAACAAGACGTCAATAATTGGCCCCGCCCACCGACAGATACTGGGGACGGAGATCATCTCACAGAACTGTCAATCCGTAAGTGAATCAAACAATCAATCACACCTTAACTTTATCGTGAGGTCACCTGAAGGCCGTACTGGGATTTAGGCATTAAGGTTTAGCCAGGTACTTTCAGGTATTACCCAAGCATACAGCCCCACTGTATGTGCTCAGAGTTAGATTCAGATAACCTGGCTTATGTACAATGTTAATGAAAGGTAATGATAGATAATGAAAAGTTATCCTAGATATGTTTGACTGGCTCTGAGTATAGGCCACATTTTAAACATCCTAAAACACCATGAGCTCTTTAAATGTCCCATTTCACACACATTAACAAGGTCTTTAAATACCCCATTTCAAACAAGGCCACCTGGGTAGCTATGGTAACAGTTTTGTTGTTTTGATTTTTACCTGGATTTGTTTCATTTTACCACATAAACATAAAATTAAAAGGAGAAATAGAGGTCACCTGAATGCCTCTTCTTGGGACAACTTGGTCGATATCATGGAGTTCACCCCTCTCTGTTCGACTGGTTTTGATTGGTGGGTGAGGACTGCTGCCGTACACACAATTGAAGCAGGAAAGGGCATTGCCTCCATGGTCTAGCAGGTACTTGAACATAGGCAGGTACTTCATTGAGAACATGTACACGGCAGGGAAGGTAGTGGGGTGGGTGGGGATGGTAGCGTTGATCTCAGCGCCGTGTTCTACAAGCAGTGTGATGGTCTGGATGCAGCCCTGCCTTGCTGCTACCATCAGAGGCTTGAAAACATCCAAGTTTGGGTTAGCGCCAGCAGTCAGGAGCATTCGCACAGCATCGATGTTGTCGTTAATAACAGCAAAGTAGAGTGCCGTACTCCGGCGGTCCTCGTACAACCTAGACCACTCCTCTGATAGTTGGGCGTTGACATCGAACCCTGCCTCGATTAGAGTCTCCAGGACATCATCACGGTTACGCTCTGCTGCCATGTGCAGAGGGCTAATGCCAGTCCGCCGGACTCTGGCCTTACTGGTGGCTGGGATCAACATGGAGACTATGCTGGGAACAGGAAACACCTAGCAATTAGCCTGAACTGATACACCTTAGTGAAGCTTATGGACAAAAACACTGGGTCACTTACGATTAGAAATAGCTGGCCCACTTATATCCAGAAACATCTGGGGCATTTACGATCAGAAAAACAATGGTAACTCATAGCCAGAAACATTTTGTCCACTTACAACCAGGAACACCTTGGCCCCATACAACCAGTAAAACCTAGTGCACTTACAACCAGAAATACTTAGGCCACTTACAACTAGTAACACTTCGCCACTTATGGCCAGAAACATTTTTGCCACTTAGAACCAGAAAAACCTGGGTCACCTATGACCAGAAACACCTGGGCCACTCATGCACTGTAAAATGTAATTCTAGATGTTTGTTATTTCAACATATTATTCTATATCAGTTTGACGATAGATGACTGAAGTTGTTGTTATAACATAGAATTACAAGTTAAAAACGTCCCAATTACACCAAAAAAAGCTAACTTGAAAACTCATGTCCAGCTAAATCAGCAACTTATGTGAACTTGACAATGTGGGTAAGTTGAGCACAGCAGGATTCAAAACTGCCTCACGTGACTGCTACCGAGGTGCATCATGGGGAATTGGCGGTTAACGACATGCTCACTTTACTTGGACGTTTTCTAATCGTCTTCTTTGGAATATGCTTTCAAGGTGAGTAACATTGGTTATAACTATAAGGAAAGAGAGCTACAAAAGTTGGAACATGTTTTGAATCTATGGCATGATGTGTGTTTTTCTCTTTTACCGAAATGTTTGCTTTAGCTAATGTAGCTTTAGCCGACAAGGTCCAGCTTGTGTGTCATGACCAAACTTGAGCTAATAAACTGACACATGGCCTTTTTTATGGGTTTAATGTGGCACTGACCAAATCACAAGTATTGTGCCGCTAGCTTTAAGGTTGTGCACTCAACCACTGTTGTGATATTAGCAAGCTAACTCAGCTAATTAATAAAGCTTATTTCATATTGTCTCTGTACGTGTAAATTTCTTTCAAGTTCACAGGCTGTTGTATTTTGGTGGAAGTTCATTTTGGCAATATTTCCAATAACTGACTGGGTTCAAAAAGAACTTTTTGGCAGGACTCGGATGCTTGTTGTCATCTGTTTACCCCTATGTAATCACTTAAGTTGTTATGAACTGCTGCATGCTAAGCTGCAGGAGTGCACTGAGGATTGAGACAAAATATGGTCTACAAACCAGCATTATACTAGTTTTTATCAGATAGTCCTCCAGTGTGTTTAGTTTTTGCTTTAATTCTATTGTGCAGTTATTTGTTACCCTGAAATGCTTTATGCTTAACAACAGCTCACCATTTTAACTTATTTTTGAACTCTTGTGATCAGTATGACTAGTTTGTGTGAGTTTCCATACTAAAAGAGCTGTAGTGATAAAATAATTGGCATCAGAGACACTGATTTTTGGCATGGTATACTGCAGAAGTTTTTTTTTTTTTGCATAATTTACCTTTTAATTAAACTGCATTCTCTGTATTGTAACAAAACTAACATTGTTTATATGTCAGAAAATTAGCAAACATGAATAAATGGCGAAAACAATATAATTATAACATATATTTTTATTTTACTTATTTTAGGTCTGTGAAGCCAAACTTGATGCTGGGGATTTATTTTTGTCAGTGGAGTCAAATGGTAAGTTGCAATTTGTGCATTTTGTCATACTGGAAACACCTCAGATTATATTGTAATTTAATAGCTCTGTAGAACAAATGATATAAAGATTGTAGTGTCAGGGTACTTCTTAAGAAGTAATATGGCACTATTGATGATCACATGCAGGTGGCATAAACTAAATATTCAGACCTGTTACCAACAAGTGATTCATTAACAAAAGCAATGGAGCAGACTGTTTAGGTTCTTGTGGTTGTAATAACATCCATAACTGCAAGTTTGTCATTAATTTATTTTCACAGGTCTAGATGATCACATCTGTCTTTGTCATTAAAATGAGGTGGACTTGCAAACTTTGCACTCTTTTGGGTAAATTGCTGTCCACTACATATACACAGAATCTGCACAGTATTTCAGATCTAAAAAGGGAGTATGTAATGGACTTGCTGGCTTTAATGTAAAAAGCCTGTTGTGTAACTTTAATGAGGCAGTTGGACTAAAACAGTATTGCTCATCAAGGTAAACATCTGAGGAATAAGGAAATTGTTACTTGTCCTTTTACTCAGTGTTCTTTTAATCGCACGTTTACTAAAGTTTTACATCACATAAGTCATTTTCACAATCATTCTACTTTAAAAGATTTCGAGACAGAGCTTATTGTTCTCTGAACTTCCTTGTTTGCTGAACGGCAGGTAAAGTGCATCTTTTTGTTTGTTTGCTTTTGTGTGTTTGTGTTTTCTCTAATGGGCCTCAGATGACTGTTTGCTTAAATTTGGGTCTCAAAGAATCTTTTTTTTTATTCTGCCTGTACTCTCCACCCCTCTTCTTCTATTGCTCAGGTTGAAGCAGAATTTGCCCGTCTTACATCTGTTGACCTGAAAGGGTTCCTTTTTGCTGTGCTTGACCATTATGGAGAGGTTCGTGGAGCTGTACAAAATCAAGAGCGGCATAGGAGGGCTAACTAGGCTCATAAGATGCTTCGGAGATGATGTAAGTGTTCAACTGCGAAATGTTCTCCTTTGTTTAAGTTTTAGGTTATCCAGTTCAACTGATGAACTCATTGAAAGAAAGCTGATAAGTAAAGTCTGTCATCATATTTCACAACTGGACATTTAGTGTGGTAACTTTTACAGAATCTATGTATATTGGTGGTAGGTTGGATATCATATTCTACTTGAATGTCCTGATAAGCCTGATTCAAAATCTCCAATGATAATCATATATTGATGGAATTATGTATCAAAAAGCTGTGAATTTGGAGCTGTCTACATGCTTCATAAACACTGTTTAAAAAGTGTTTTTGTTTTCTTTTTGACTTCTTTGACCAGAGCCCTACACAAAGGAAGAGGACAGAGGACCTCATTTTCTAAAGGAAGAGCCCTCACACACTTTGAAGCCTGTGAAGGTTAGCATTGTTTCTTTTAGTAAATTTAATAATGACAGCACCACAGTGGATTTTAAATGAAACATGTGGCATCTATGAAACAATAGATGCCACATGATAACATGTGTACTTTTTCCTCACCAAATGTATTATTACAAGATCTTTGACACTGGATTTGGTCTGGGTTTCAGAGTAACTAACTGGCAAGCTAGCATTGAGATTATTAGTGTCTTGTGTTTATTCATGTCTTCACCAGGGTCTTTGACATTTCGCTGCTGTACTGTTCACTTCAGCTTTACGTTTGATTTCTCACATTGTATATTGTAATGGCAGAGATATTAGGATATTTAAGGGGCTGCAGTGGCTGCTACAGCTGTGGGGGGCAATACTTTGGTGAAATGTCCTGGACCCTGGAAAAGAGACTGTGTAGACTGGGTAAGCAATTAAAGGTTACTGGCCGAGAGTCATTGGGCAGCTGGGTAAAGGTGGATGTTGATATTCAGTGCCAGTTATGCAGCCTGTTCAGCCACGTCTATATGCTCTTTTTTCATGCTGTTAATATAGGGGGAAAAAATAAACTTTAATCAATAAACTGATTAAAGAAGCGTTGTCTATGGAGCCACAATCTGATCCTGTAGTGTAGCTGCAGTTTGCACATTTCATGTATTCTCAGCCAGATTTGGTTTAGAGCACAGCCAATATTTAGCATAAGTAGATTTAAATTCACACACTGGTGATGGCAAGCTACATTGTAGCCACAGCCACCCTGGGGCGCACTGACAGAGGCGAGGCTGCCGGACACTGGCACCACCGGGCCCTCTGACCACCACCAGTAGGCAACAGGTGAAGTGTCTTGCCCAAGGACACAACGACTGAAACTGTCGGAGCCAGGGCTCGAACCGGCAACCTTCCAATTATAAGACGAACTGTCAACTCTTGAGCCACGATTCAGTCATCCACCCATGTGTGTGAATGACTGAATGTGTAAAGCACTTTGGAGTCCTTAGGGGACTAGTAAAGCGCTATACAAATACAGGCCATTTACCATTTAAATTGAAAATTTTGTTTGAATTCTGCAATTGAAGACATGCTCAGTTATTTATGAACATGGTCTTTGTTTAAAGCAAGAAATGGATTTGTAACATGGGGGTGCATATCTCATTCTGAAAAAACTTTAACAACTAATAAGTGTTACCCAAAGCCAATCACCATCATCCAAAGCATCAGTATGGCTCTTCTTTGGAAAGACATGAATTCTTAAGCACAAGGGATATTGTGTAATTGTAATTGTGTAATTTTTTTTTTTTTTTGTCTTTGAACCCTTTTATAGCCGACAGGTATTGAAGACACGTTTTCTAAGAGGATGAAAGTTGGCATTGCGATGGTGAAAGAAGAAGACATCATCGATGTGTTGGTTGTCCTTGAGGCGGCAGTAATCCTGTCTAATCTGAGGGATGTCTCAAGTGCCATTTCCATGCTGATGGGCCTTCTTTTTGCCCTCAACATAGACTATCCAAAGGAACTTAAGGACATCTTTGAAGTCATTCAGAACATCCTAATGAACATTGGTGGAAGGCAGTGCATCTCACTAGTGCATGGTCTAAGAAACAGACTCTTGCAGAAAGCCATGCAGAACTGTAATTGTATGATCCTTAGTGTTAAGGACAGTTTTTATTTTACTGTTTGTTTTTTTATTCTTGCAAGTTCTCATTCTCACTTTTGTATGTCACTAAATGACTACACTTTACATTCCAGATTAGACAATTACTCATTTGTTCATGGTTTAAGAAACTTATGTGAACAACAATATAATGCTGGACTTTGCAGATGCTTATCTCATGCAAGTCAGTAGTTTTTCCTTTGTTTTGCAATTGAGCAGACTCAAACTGATGTTTCTGAAATATCCATCTTATCAAATGTTTCAGAAGCATGCACTCATTTTCAGAGATATTGGTTCTGTGGAATTTGTTGCAATTGTAAACGAAGACAAATACAAGAGTTTGATGTCTTACTTGTTATAAACTGATCTTTACTGTCACTTATCAAAGGTTTTGTACTATTTTAATATTTCAAGTTTTATGCTAACAGGTGTGACTGAGCACAATGAAGTTTAAAAATTTTGCAAATGTAAAGAATAACTTTTCTAAAATAGCAAGTGTCCCGTTGATACATTACATTAATGCAGACTTTATGTTGTTACTTCACAAGAATCACTACTGCTCCTAGAGTATTGGTCAGAATTTAATCTTCACCCAAACTGGGCTCAAGACCAAGTTCAAATTTATTGTTTCACTGGGAGCAGCCTTTGAGTTTTGATGGATTGTGAGCCTGATGAGCTACGTCACTGATTTTTCTGTTTCTCAGATGACTAAGATGGCACAATAAATGGTGAATGTTGGGTGCTCATGAGTAATTGTCTTGTCATGTTCTTAAAACAAACTTTCTGTATGAAATGATCAGATAGACTTTAATGGAATCTGTGGGGTTTTATTTTTTTTTCTGTAAACAACAGAAAATTAATTTAAAGGAATGTAGATATTTAAACCTGAGATCTAAGATAAACCTAACAGGTAGTTTTGCTGAAATGGATGTTAGAAAGCTAAAAAAACAAAACAAAACTTAAGATGTTTAATACACATTTTTCTTTACATCCAGTCAATCAACTCTGATAATTAAAATGAAACTGATTTACAAGTTCACTCAGCTACCTTAAGGAGCTCAGTTAATTAATAAACTTAAATCAACTTAGCTAACAGGTTATGTTAGTTAAGCTAAAATAGATTCCTAAGTTAAAAGAACTACTAAAGTATTTGAATTAACTAAAAAACCCAAGTCAACTGAACTAGGACAAGAGTTTAAACAATAGATTATTTTAATTTACCTGAAAGGGTTTTCCCAAGTAAAAATGACAATTAAAGGAGTTGAACTGACTAACAAATCTCAGTCAACTAAACTAAGATGAAAGTTTAGACAACATGTGATTTTTCATTAAGATAACAATTGGTTGTGTTATAAGAACAAACTCTATTTCTTGACTTAACTTAAAATTTTAAGGCAGCCCTTTACCTCATATTTTTAAGTTGAAACAACAAGTTATATTTTACAGTGTGGCCAGAAACATTGCCACTTGCGCCCAGAAACATCTGGGCCACTTGTGGCCAAAACCCCATCGCCACTTTGGTCTAGAAACACTGGGAACACTTAAGGTTAACACTGTTGCTCCCTAAAATTGCTCCAGATACCTAAAACCTGGGTGAGTCGAGGCAGCCACACTTACCACAACTCAATGTCACTATTAAATACCAAATTAACTCCACTGAGTCTGCACAACTCAGTAAACATTTCATAGTGTACCTACATGTCACTTCCTCTCTGGGCAGCAATATGAAGGGGAAGCAGTCCCCTCTTTCCTGGTTTGTTGGCATCAGCGTTCTGGGAAATGAGAAGCTCAACAACTTGCTCGTGTCCATTTTTAGTGGCTTCATACAGAGCTGTCGCGCCATCAGCTGCCTGACTGTTGATGTCAGCACCTGCAAAATGGGAGATGGGGTGGGGTCAAAGGTGGATTTAATTCAGTGGCAACAGAGGTGCTTAGTGCACAACAAGTTCAGTAACCACTTTATTTACCATGTTTGAGTAGAAAACGCAGTGTGGCAAGCTGCCCACTCTGAGCAGCAGTGAAGAGTGGTGTGATGCCATACATGTTGCTGATGCTGTGTTTGGCGCCGGCCTTCAGGAGCATCTCACAGATCTCCACGTTGTTTCGGCTAACAGCTTCCTGTAGTGCCGTCCATCCTTGAATGCAGCGAGTGTTCGCCACTACTCCGTGGTTCAGCAACACTGCCACAATTGCTGGGTTGCTCCTCTCACAGGCTGCAGGTTGGAAAACACATAAAAGGGACAGTTCACCCAAACAGGAATCAGATGCAGTTGAATCAAGCTGAGACGATGTTCATTGGGTTAGGGTTAGATGAAATCATCTCCCTCTTCTACTCCTGCTGGTATGACTGCTTGGTCTATGTTTATAAATTGGCAATCTACAGAATATAGCCCAGGTAGATTAAACTGCCATGCAGAGCTGGTCAAATTGGTTGTTTTTAGGGGCTTGGTGAAGCTGTTCCTACTGGATGTCAAAGAGAGTCTAATCTCCCAATAAAAACTTATGCAGATGGGATAAAAATCCTACATTTAAAAAAGGTTAGGACTCTTTCATCATTTCTGTTTTTCTTTGGGGGTTTTTCTCTTCTTCATTAGCATCCTGTCTCTGTTACCTTTGTACAGTGGTGTCTCTTTGTCATAGTTTGGGATGTCAGGATCAGCTCCTCTTCCCAGGAGCACCTCAACGCATCCCAGATGCTCTCTACTGACGGCAACCAGCAGTGCTGTCTCGCCGCGTTCTGTCCTCTTGTTGATCATCCCAGGCTGAGCTGCTCAAACCAAAGACAGTATTACAGATGTGCTCAGTTGTTCTGTGTAATTTTGTATAGGTGAGCCTACCTGACAGCAGCATGCGCAGACAGGTTTCCTTGCCAAACCACGCTGCCTGGTGAACTGCCAGCCAGCCCGGTTTACTCGGCAGCATCAAGTTTGTTCCCGGACACATTGCAAGTGCTTTCACTCTGCTTGCATCACCTTCACGGATTGCTTTGAACAAAGGTTCCTCCTCCCTGCAGTGACAAGACCAATCAGCCAACTGCACACTTGAACACCTTGTTCAGAGGTGAGTCAAACGGCTCTACATGTTATAAGCAGAACTGAACTCACTCTTCAGGTTCGGGACAGATGTGGACCAGACTGCCATCATGTCTGCGATATGCCACCATCCTCTTCCCAGAACCCGTGACAAACAGACTGATTGTCCCATCAAATGTCTTCCTGCCAAGACAGCAGCCAATTAGGACACAGTTCCAAAAAAAGAAAGCAATCAGAGCACAGTCACAAAGACAACAGCCAATCAAACTACAGACAAGGAAACTACAATCAATGGCTGTATCCCAATTCAGGGTCCGCAGCCTTAAAGTACGCAGCCTTAACGGTCCTCAAGGGCCGCGAACTCAAAGACCGCTAAGGCCAGAAGTGCGAGGCTTGTAGGCTCGTGAAATGGGACGGTCTAGCCTCCGTCACGCTGCCCAGATTGCCTAGCAACCATGATACTAACAGCTGGAAACGTTTCATACAGCTTTCACAGAAATGAAGGAGAACATATTTTATTCATTTGTTTGTTTGTTTCTACATGAGCTCTGTGTGATTTGATAAGTATCTGAGGCTGAGACCACAGGACTGTAAAACATGATAGTTGGGCTTCATTTCTGTACTGAACAGTCATTTTAAGATTAGTTAGTAAATAACAATTAGCTAATGTTGTTCATGAGACTAAAATCATATCACTGTGGTAATGTAAATATAATATTGCCAATATTAAATTATTAGTCATTACATCTGTGAGCTTGAACTCTGTGTCAAATACTGAGCTTCAGTAAAGATTCAAGCTGCAGTTATTTATATTTCCTATCACCTTAAATCTTCACTCAAAGACAAGTATCTTGTCTATATATAGATGTATTATATATAAGAGACAAATATTGTTCTTTTAATATGTTGGCATTACTAAATTTGGCTCAGTGCTTACATACATGTGTAAAAAGAAAATGTACGAGCTGTGAAAACTGTTTCTGATAAAATGAAGAGTAGACTGGTATATTAAATATTCCTTTATTGGGTGAGAAAATCATACCATGTCATAACTGCTTTAAGTCATACAGAATAGATATCAGAGCCTTAAACAGGCTGACTTCTGCTAAATGGGTCAAACTGGGCACAAAGTATACAAACACATAACATTCTTATAGAATATGATGTAACACTATAGATCAACTTACCTCAGAATATATAAAGCATATAAACAATTACAGCAATATGATGCAACAAACACAGCAGTACTACTAATCCAAAATACTCAAAGCTTCATAGAACTGAAACAAACATTTATTTTTAGGTCCATTCTGCTGCTGATACATACTTTAGGTTTCTGAATATTAAACTTGTTGCTGCCTTTCATAGTGTGTAACTTGAAGGCCCTGAGTACTTTCTCCCACACTGAAAACACTGGAATGATAACATTATTTGAACATTACCTAATAAGACTGATTCAGGACAGATAATTAGTTATTTTAAACTTTTCTAGCAGTCCTTCACAAACAGGGGACAGTCTGTCTATTCTCTCCATCTGTCAGCTGCTGCTGGCTCTTCCTCCTCCTCTTCCTCACACACTGCTGAGTTTGTCCTGGTGGATCATCAGGGGTGCAAAGCCTCACAGATGATGTGCAGCAGTGGGTCCCTCAGTCTGTCCTCACTCTGGACACTTGCAGTTGTCACACATGGAAATCAAATGTGTGATAAGCTGCAGGATTCAAACACAAGTGTAACTTATAAATACATGTTCATACTTTTATTCCACAATCAGAGAGAAAGAAAAAGAGGGAGAGTGCAGGACAGACAGACAGGTGACAGTCTCGGGTGTATACACTGCTACAAAACAGCACAAGAGAAGGAGGATTTAGTGTTTGTGTTATTACGAGTGCTAAACAAGAAGAGTTCCCAGATGGTACAGTGGACACATGTGTGACTCCTGTGATTAAAGCATCTTTCTTTCAGCTTAACGAGTGAACCGTCAGCTCGTTCAAACACACGTTAAAGTCCGTTTGGCTCGACACCACCGAACAGAGGCAGCAATATAACATAGCTAACATTAACAGTGCAGTGAATCCCGCTTGTGCTGTGATATTCAGGACTGCAAACCGAGCAGCATTCACTGACTTTCAGCTTGTTGTGTTTGTGGATATGTGACTGACTTTAATTATCCATGAAATCATCACATTCTCTGTAAAGATTAAGGTCAACTATTGAACGGCTTTAAAACCACGTAAACGCTGAAAGTACAAACATCGCTAATGTCACATAACTTTGCCGACATGTGGCCAACAGTAATGTTTTAATGTTCTTCATTATTCAACATCTGCACATAAATAAGTGACATATTATTCAGTACTTACTTTTAACAGTTTACTCTTCGGCCGCTCCGCTTCTGCCGTCTACGGCAAAATTATCCACACACCGACTGCCGCGCTATGAATTGTGGGATATGTTGGGCCACGAAGTCTACACCGGAAACCCGATCGGTACCCCGCATGCGCGAAAGGTGTCTACTTCCGATCGAAGCAATTTACGATAGTTACGGGTCAGAGTATCTGTTATAATGTTAAGAATAAGAAGTGTCTCTTAAAATGTTTCCGATAATGAAACGTTTAATATAATGTAGACAAAAACAAAACAATAAAAAGATAGTTACGGATTAGGACTACCCGATACTTACTGCGCATGCGCAAAGTCGGACCGTACAAATCGGGTCTACCCGATCCGTACCGCGCATGTGCAGGGGTTTTCTTCTTCTTCTGTTCGTTTAATGGTAGTTTACTCCCCAGTGTTCGAGGATACTGCCACCTGCTGACTGAGAGAATGAACCCTATTGCAAACTGAATTAGCGTCACTACAAACGTGTGTTTAATTTGATTTAGTGATAGTCAGTGTGTTTATGCTTGTCTGTGTGGAGAGGATTGATTGGAATAGTGATGATGATCTCCGCTATCACTGTCAATTGTCAGTAAACACTTCATCTGGCTGATGAATCTTCACGTGACACATTACAAAGTCTGTATTATTAACTCTGTAATTAGGCGCCATTCTTCTTATTTTACGGCGCTGTTGTTCAATCGGGGGACGCTCTCTGTTGAGGAGAAAAGCATGAATTTGTTTGTATACGGGTTATCCATTGTTTAAATGTCCCGGTAGTCGAAAAGGAGGCAGAGCTGTTGAGAAATGCTAGGAGCTAACTGGGCGCTAACCGTATCATTCAAATATATTGAATGTCGCAATGTTGGCAAAGAGAGGAAGTGACGTAACATTTGCGCATGCGGGGTACCGATCGGGTTTCCGGTACAGATCGGGTAGTGACACCGCCACATCCTTAAAATTCAGGGAAATGAAGGACGCATTTGAGGGGACAGCCTTCGGCGCGTCGCTGTGACGTAATCGGCCTTAAAATGCGGCCTTTAAGGCTGCAGACCCTGAATTGGGATACAGCCAATGAGAACAAGGACACAGGGTCTGCATCCAATCAGAACACATTCAATAACAATCAATCAATCAGTCTACATGCAAACTCATGCATATCCACATACTTGGTCAGAAGAGTCTAAGAATAAAAATGGAGGCTACTCACGGATCAGGAGGCTTTTGAGGTGGTGGGTTTGGTGAACTGTAGTGTGCTGTGGTCTGTGCTTGAAGGGAATTTTGAGCTCTGTGGCTCAGCTGGTTTGTGTTTCTGGCTGCTGGGTTCAGTTTGTCAGGACAATGAGAAGGCTGGACACAGCTGGGGGTATTGGCACTAATGGTGTTGTTGGCGGTGATGGTGTTGGATTCGGTGGTGTTGGTGGTGTTGCCATGTGTGTCTGTTAGGCTGCGCTCAATTGCAAGCTGCAGCAGCTCTTCTTCACTCAGATTACTGTAGAGAGAATAATCGTCGAAGGTCAGACTGGAAGCAGATGATGTGGAGCGAGAGATCCTGGGTCCTGCCATGATGGCACTGAAACAAGTAGGATGTGACACCAGTCAGATATTGATTGTTTCTAATTTAATTGTTTTATCACGTAAAGAAGCTGCAAAGTCTTTCTGAATATACTTTTTACAAACTCAGGGTTTGATGAAAAAAAAAAAAAAAAAAAAAAAAAAAACTACAACAAGGTTTACCTGCAAGCTTAAAAGCATGGAAACTCAAGCGCCCCATGTTCACTACCAACAAATACTGGACATACAGCTGGTAAAGACATGCTGGTAACACTTGGAGACAAAGTGTAATATAGTTCAAAGTTCAAGTTCACCATCTTAACCAGTTTGTGAAGCATTAATCTCTCAGATTATTTTACTGTTAAATTTTTGTGTGTTTTTTTTACAGATTTTATCATCATCATCTGAGAACAGCTCTCATTGAAGCTGGTGACACTCTCACAGGGATAATTTTCATCAGGAGAAAAGTGGAATTACCCACAAAAAGCACATTTTAATGTGTGCACTCAAAGCCTGAAGCAGAGAGCCCAGCTTAATGGAGAAAATTAATAACAACCATCTTGATGGCCAGATAAACAAACATAAATAAAAAATATCAGATAAACAGACAGACAGAAACAAATTGAGATAAACAAAGAGCCAGAAAAACAGAACGTCAGATTTCAGTCTAACAGCTGTAGTCATTGAAGTTGTTTACCGCTGTCAGAAATCCAGTGTTTCCTTTGAGTTTCAGCTTCGTCCTTTTCTCCGTCTGTTCTCCAGCTGTCTGTCTGTCTGTCTGTAATGTAGTCTGACCCCAACGTGGGGGTGGGGATGTTACTTAAGTTTTATTTTAGGAAGCAGCTATCAGAGCTTGTTGACCGGTCCACCTCTTCACTGCTCTAATGTTGCAGGTGGAGTCACATGAAGCTGTATCACACAAACAAATGCTGAAGAGCTGCTTCACAAACTGGATTCACCACAAAATAATCCCAGACCTACTCAGAGCTAAAGATTAACTTCAGGTTTAACTCTTATTTCAGGATTTTGAAATTGTTTCATTTGCTAAGGTACATCACAATGTAGCAGACCTAACTTGCTCCAGAGCATCTTATTTTCCTAATTAGAGACTCAATGGCAGGAAAAGAGTGCAGAGCGTAGCAGGGACTAGAGGTTTTTTAGGAGCGTCTAAAGATTCTTAGTGAAACTTTATTTCTGCTTTTTTCCTAATGGCCACAAATGTCATTTAAATAAAAAGATTTAATAACTCTATAAGCCTGACCCAAAGTAACTAAGTATCAAGCTCCACCAGGACTGCAAGTGAAAGAATAAAAACTGTTAGAAACCATCAGAAACATTACTTACCAGAACAAACATCTGCCATTATCCTCAGATCTTTATGTGTCCTAACGATGGAGTGTCATAGTAATATGTCTGCACAAGGCAAGGTAAACATAACCTTCACCTGTCAAGGATTGTTAAAGAATAATTCTCTATATGCAAGTGTATATTTAACAGAAGTATGTATGTTTTTCTACGCCTCAGTGCTTTCTATCTAATATTCATACTCTGATGAACACATCGGAGCACAACCTCTGTTAGTATCTTGTCCAAGGATACTCTGGCCTGCAGACTGGAGCAGCCAGGGATCAAGCCACCAACCTTCTAATTGATAGATGGCCTTCTCTATCTGTTGTGCTACAGCCACTACTAGACCATATTTAATCCAAATGTTTAAGTTTTAAAATAATTTCTGTTTATATCAGTGAAATTTTAGAGCTGCGGAGACTGAAATCCCAGAACTTTCCAGAGTGAATCCCAGATCTGTCTCAAGTTACACCAGAGTTTTAACCTCCACTCAGTCATAACTTTATTTAAAAGTCTCCACACAAATTCATGGATCGTTATCACAACACGCGTATGTGTGAGTGTGTGCGTGTGTTATTTTTAGACTGAGCTACTGAGGGAAAGCAAATGTCAGATCAGGTCAAAGACATAAAGTGTAAGTGTTCAGACATTAACAGCCTGAATGCTGTTTAACGATCCTGGCTCAGGCTGACCTCTGCTGTCTTTCCATGACCCTTCCTCTTCTCTTTAGCCTCACCTCCAACCAGTTTGAGGCAGTCTGAGGTTTTTTTATGTTAAAAGGGAGTTTTTCCTCTCCACTGTCACCAAGTACTGCTTATAGCATATCATCAGATAGTTGGGGGTTTCCCTCTAATACAAACCATTCTGTGACAACTGTTGAAAAAGAAAAGTTTATTTGAACTCTTGCTGATTTCAGACTTTGAATATGGTCAAAGGTGAACATCTTCCAGAGCACCACACGGTAATCTCAACACACTAAGAGTCAGCACAGACAGAGGAGCTTAACAAAGGATGTTTGTGTCTTCAAAAACATAGAAAGTGTCACATTTCTGTTTCCTAAACAGTCTAGCAATGAAGCTCAACATATCCAGGCTTTCTCTGTGTTAGCTGGCTCGATCAAACTTAAAACCCCAGTCAGATGTTCTCAATGCATTCACATTACAAGGGACATTTTGCAGGTCATTTGACTCTTCTCCTGCACAAAACGACCGTTTGACTTCCAGCTTCTCCAAACAGAGATGTTATCAGATAATAATGATGATAAAATCCATAATGAGCATAACCATCTGGAAAAAAAAAAAATCAGAAACGGGTTAAGCTGTTGATTTGTGGCATAGAGCTGTACAATAAAGATTTGAACTGCAGTTAATGATTTTCTGCACATTAGAGCTTTGAGACTTTAATCTGGATCCATGGAAAAACTTCCTGCCCCGCAGCCTGATGAAGGAGATCAGAGTGAATGAATGTGATTGGTTGAACAGGTGCTGTGCGTTCTGTGTTTCCAGCAGTGTGAAAGAGACTCCGATTCAAATTAGGTTGAAGAACATTTATATATTTTCTGCATTACCACATGAACTCAAACTCTGAACGTAACCTGCTCCCAACCAGATAATGTGTTGAGTATCAGTTACCATGATGATTTAGTGAGGCAAAAAGCAACATTTTCATGACACTAACATTAATTTCACACCCCTAGGGTGAGTGAACACTGGACATCGTATTGCAGGAAGTGGATAAGTCTGACAGGAAGTGGCAGAGTGTGAAGCAGTTTGAGTCGTTGGACTCCAACCAGGCATCGGATCTTCAGTCTGCAAAGCTGCATCAGAGGATGAGGAGGTACTGAAGCCAGAACACAGAAAGAAGGATGGTATCAAGATTTCAACCAAACTGAGGCTGCAGGATTAACAAACTTTACACTGAGAGTGCAGAGGGATGTTTTAAATGAACTCTGGAAATTGTTCTTTATTTTCTCAAAAGTTAGGAACTTAATAATACATGTTATTTGACAGTGCCTTTCAGAACACTCAGGGACACTGTACACAGCAGAAAAATAGAAAACAAGCATAAAAACAGGCAATTTACAATTTTGCTCCCCATGGTGGCAAGACGGGGGGAGGGGACAGAGAGAGAAAGAGAAGAAGAGGATCTAAGACACCATGATGGAATGGTGATCTGAACCAAATCAGAGCGATATGGAGGGGAGAGATGATGAATAGCCTTAAATGTATACAAAATTATTTTAAAATTGATGCGATATTTTACCGGAAGCCAATGAAGCTGCTGCAGGACAGTGGTGATGTGGTGAATAGAAGGGGTCCTGGTGATAATACGGGCAACAGAGTTCTGGACACATTGAAGCTAATGGATGGATTTTTGAGTAAGACCAAAAAGAAGTGAATTGCAGTAGTCAATCTGAGAAGTAACAACGCTATGAACAAGAATGGCAGTGGCCAACTTAGAAACTCCTTTAGTAACCAAGGAGCCATAACCATGGTTATGGCTCCTTGGTTAAGGAAAATAAAGATAAAGGAGGATGCAGAAAGCTTATTAATCTACCAAAAGACTCATACACCCTAACTGTAAAACACAAAAGTTTAGTTTGTAGTTGTCTATCATCCTCCTGGCCCTTACTCTGATTTCTCAGACTTTGTGTCTGGCTTAGTGCTCAGTTCAGATAAAATAATTATCTGAACTTAGCATCTACATGATGTAGATTATCATGTAGATGCTGAAAATGACAGCCTCCACACAACAACTTTAAACTCAAAAGGCATCTCCCAAATGGAAGTGAGCATGCTCACCTTTTTAATAGCTGTTTGCTAGCTAAATGTCCCTTCTTATTTTAACAGTGCAGAAGACCATATTATAATATGCATTTTGGGACTTCAGATACTCAAGTAAGGGTTTCCACATGTCTTCAAATTCTGCTATTTTCCTTTGACTATAGTAAGTCAGTTTCTCCATTGTAATATCAGTGGCCATTTATTTTATTCATACATGAACTGAAGGCACCTGCATTTTTCTCCATGATAAGACTATCATCCTCCTGGCCTACAGGAATCCACAGTCAATTAGAGTTTACTTGAGTTAACAGTAACATTGTTTTGGTATTTACAAGAGCACACATTTTTGCTTCATAGGATAGCTACATACCAACAATATCAGATATAGTCTGAACAACAGTCTTCCAGCATTTCTTCAGTTTTGAGGAGTCCCATAGACAATAAAACGTTTCCAGTATGCCTCCAACCATGGCAGACCTTTATCATAGGACATCAAAGTTGTGAAGAACATGGAAATATGACCTTTCTTGTTTAGATTTTCAAGTGTGAGACTCTGAAGTTGAATAAATGAAGTTTCTTAATTATAGATATTTAAAGCAATGCCTTTTAGGAATGTTGATAGTTTGACAAAGCTCATTAAGCAAGAAAGTTGCCATCTAAATAAAGGTCTCCTGTCCTCTTCACACCCTTGCCAAACTTTATTTTATAACCACCGTCTGACCTTCCTGTTGTGAAATATGTATTTATCTATATTGTGGAATAGCAAGAGATGTAAGGGATATTCCCAATATGGCAGTTGGCATTGTACCAATCAATAAATCAATACAATTTTGGAGAAAATGGTTTGGTCCTTGCCAGTCTTGGTAGCCGGGGATCGGTCCGCCAGGACCTCTGCTCCTGGCCGCCGCCTGGCTCACAATGCACCCGACCCCTATGGTGCCTCCTGCAGGTGGTGGGCCTGCAGGAAGATGGGCCCATGTCCCTTTTTTGGGCTGTGCCCAGGCGGGCACCATGGACTAAGGCCTGACCACCAGACACTAGCCCTCGGGCCTGGCTCCAGGATAGGGCCCTGGTAACCCTATCCCGAGCAGGGTTAACTGTTCCCTCGATGGTCCTGTCATAGGGGTCTTCTGAATCGCTCTTAGTCTGGTCCCTCACCCAGGACCAATTTGCCATGGGAGATGGACTGGTAGGGTAGCGGCGGAAATGGGCTTCCTCCGAAGGATGGCTGGCCTCTCCCTTAGAGATAGGGTGAGAAGTTCGGCCATTCGGGAGGGGCTCAGAGTAGAGCCGCTGCTCCTCCACATCAAATGGAGCCAGTTGAGGTGGTTCAGGCATCTGACAAGGATGCCTCCTGGGCGTCTCCTGGGTGAGGTGTTCTGGGCATGTCCCACTGGGAGGAGGCCCTGGGGTAGACCCAGGACATGCTGGAGAGATTACATCTCTCGGCTGGCCTGGGAACCCCTGGGTGCTCCAGTAACGCTGTGAGGAACCTTGGAGTCATTTTTGACCAGGATATGTCCTTCAACGCACATATTAAACAAATTTGTAGGACTGCTTTATTCAATATGTGCAATTTCTCTAAAATTAGAAATATCCTGTCTCAGAGTGATGCTGAAAAACTAGTTCATGCATTTATTACTTCTAGGCTGGACTACTGTAATTCATTATTATCAGGATGTCCTAAAAATTCCATGAAAAACCTTCAGTTAATCCAAAATGCTGCAGCAAGAGTACTGACAGGGACTGGTGAGAGAGGGCAGATTTCTCCTGTACTGGCTTCCCTTCATTGGCTCCCTGTTAAATCCAGAATTTAAAATCCTGCTCCTCACATACAAGGTCTTAAATAATCATGCCCCATCTAATCTTAATGACCTTGTAGTACCATATCACCCCATTAGAGCACTTCACTCTCGCACCGCAGGCTTGTTCCTAGAGCAGGGGTGTCCAAAGTCCGGCCCGCGGTCCATTTTTAATTGGCCCTCAAGTAATTTTATAAATAGAATAGGAAATGGCCCGCACTTCAACTTTTGCTTGAGTGTATTGCACTTCTTAGTTTTAACACCAGGGGGAGCTACTGATGATCAAGGCAGTTGCTCTACCAAAAAGGACAATCACAGAAGAAATTTACCCCAAGTTACCAAATATGGCAGAACCAAAGAAGGGAAAGGTAGAAAGTGAGTGCAGAAAGTTTCAGACACGGTGGGAGAGTGAATATTTCTTCAAAGAATTAAAGGGGAGGTGTGTCTGTTTGATCTGCACTGAAACTGTGGCAGTTGTGAAAGAGTATAATGTACGACGTCATTATGAAACCAAACATCAGGCCTATGCATCCTACACTGGTGCTGAGCGAGAGCAGAAATTAAAGCAAAGGGTAGCTATCCTGCGGGGTCAGCAACAGTTTTTTTTCGTGCTCAAATTGTCCAGGAAAAGGCTACAATAGCCAGCTATGAGGTCGCCCAACTCATCGCAAGACGTGGCAAGCCTTTTTCAGATGGAGACCTCATAAAACGCTGCCTCGTTAAAGTGACCGAAATAATGTGCCCGAAAAAAGTGCAGGACTTCAACAATGTCAATATGTCCAGAAATACAGTTGTGCCACGCACTGAAGACTTGTCAGCCAACATTAAACTGCAACTGTCTGATAAAGCTGTGCTTTTGATTTTTACTCCATCGCATGCGATCCGAGCACTGATGCCACAGACACCGCACAGCTGCTAATTTTTTTTTTTTGCGGGGAGTGGACGAGAGCACGAGCACTTTAGGTCAGTAAAAAATATATTCCACAGTACCCGTGTGTTAATATGCATGCATGTGCAGGTACACATGCTTCAAATATCAATAATGCGCATCAATTCTGTCACTACCCTGCTTTTGCGCACCACTTTCTTATATGCGTTTTTCTTGTTAACACACAGAATACACACCGCTGTGCACAGCGCACGCACACGCAAAGTCAGCTGATCTCATCTGATGCAGATCTGCTCCTTGATCAAGTGACATTTGTCCGGATTTTTGGCACGAGTGGCGTACGATGAGCACCGCAGCTGGATGGCCCGATTTACATACCCAGCGCAGCTGATACTCACCAGAATAATTTACTAAAATTATATGGACTCATGTTATTAAGTCCAGTTCAGTCTGTTAATGTTGATAACCGTTTCAAACGAACGTTAATAGGTGTGTTGCTAAGCCTAAGAACTTAAATAACAAGCTTGAAATGTACCCGTCCCATTTTCCCCTTTATTGTTTTTTCTCTGTACTGTAAATCTTCTGTCCAAGAAGAAATCTGCTGCTGTTCTGAGAATGAGCTACCAAAGCTTTTTCTGAATTAATCAATAAAGATCCATTTATGGAAAGCTGTGATGAAGGCAGTTTTGTCTTTAATTATATTCAACAATATAACACATTTGACCGCTTTTAAATGATTTTTCTAACTTTAATACACTAAAGTTAAGGTTATATACCTAATTTCTAGTAAGTGGCCCAGCCCCTCCTTTTTTATGTATGTGGCCCTCAGTGAAAAAAGTTTGGACACCCCTGTCCTAGAGTATTTAAAAGTAGAATAGGAGGCAGAGCCTTCATTTTTCAGGCCCCTCTTCTGTGGAACCAGCTTCCAGTTTGGATTCAGGAGACAGACACTATCTCTACGTTTAAGATTAGGCTTCAAACTTTCCTTTTTGGAAAAGCATATAGTTAGGGCTGGATCAGGTCAAATCCTCCCTTAGTTATGCTGCAATGGGTGTAGGTTGCTGGGGGATTTCCATGATGCACTGGGTATTTCTTCTTCACTCACTGTCTTAATAGACCCTCTGCACTGAATTATACTTGTTATTAATCTCTGGCTCTCTTCCACAGCATGTCTTTTTCCCTTTCTCTCTTCTCTCACCCCAATCAGTCGCGGCAGATGGCCGCTTCTCCCTGAACAGGGTTCTCCTGTTAAAATGAAGTTTTTCCTCCCCAAGTGCTTGATCATAGGGGATCATATGATTGTTGGGTTTTTCTCTTTATTTATTATTATAGGGTCTACCTTTAAATATAAAGCGCATTGAGGTGGCTGTTGTTGCGATTTGGCACTGTATAAATAAAACTGAACTGAATTGAATTGAACTGAACTGAATGGAAGTTAACTATCAGAAATGATAAAAGGTGTGATAAAGAAAGGGATGCCAAAGAAATACAGCAAACCATAACAACAATGCTCAGTGGCTAGAGGATCTAAGAGCAGATCACAGCAGCTTCCTTTAACAGGATCCAGTAACCATTATAGTAGCAGACATCCAAGAAAAGGTCTCAAACGTGAAGAGCAGGACATCACCAGGCCCTGACATGGTTCAGAGGTACTGAAGAGACCGGTACCATGCAACTGCTAGCCAATAACCTGCCTCAGTACCACATAGAAGCTCCTGGCAGGCATCATAGTGGCCAGAATGAACAGGTGCAAGGCTCAATACATGTCCAGGGCACAGAAAGGAATAGCCAGGAACACTAGAGGCGCAAAACACCAGCTACTGGTAGATAGTGCAGTCACCCTAGACTGTTAGATCAGATTGACCAACCTGTGCACTGCCTGGATTGACTACTGTACAAGAAAAGCCTCACATATGGATTTTCGAATACCTAAAACTGTACGAGATCAACAGGACGCTAAGTCTTCATCTGGAATTTAATGGGCATGTGGTGAACAACACTGGTCAAATGCAAGACACTTGCACAAGTCACTATCACGTATGGGATTTACCAAAGAAATGCTTTGTCCCCACTGCTATTTTGTATGGGTCTGAGCCCCTCATCCAGATCATCAGCAAGACTGGCTACGAATTACTACAAATTACGAATTATATTTGTTAAGACAATTGCTAAGGGGTTCATTTTTAAAATCTTAATTAAAGAAACCCTTTTCCAAGTCCAATATGGTGATAAATCAAATAAATATGGTTATTATATTATTATTAATTTCCTGTCACATGTGTGTGTGGTTCAGGTTTCTTACAAGCTTTTAGTCTGATCAGTGCCCAGTCGCCTTGACTCTCCAGGATTCCAACCAGTCGAGAGCATAATCGGATATGACTGACGTAGTCCAGCAGCATCAAGATGATTGGACCAGGTGTTGGGCAAAAAGACATGCTGGAGATGGCCTCACAAAACTGAAAAAAGTTGAAGACCCTCACTAACTAGCACATGGACATTCTCATTTCAGATTTTTATTCACAACCCACCTGAAGGTGGTGCTGTGGTGGCAAATCTCCGCTAAACTGCAGCTCTTCAATGGGACGTCGTGATGGTGCGATGGCAGGATGTGGTTTCTGGCCATAGGAACACTCAAAACAGGAATGGGCATCACAGCCATGGTCCAAGAGCAGTTTGAGCACAGGAAGAGAGTCCATGCTGAGCATGATAGCCGATGGGAATGAAGACAGCTGTGTGGAGACCTGAGCACTCACATCAGCACCGTACCTCAGCAGCAAAGCTGCCATGTCCACCCAGCCGAGCCGGACAGCAATGAGTAATGGGTTGAAGACATCTAGGTTGGGGTTTGCTCCAGCAACCAGCAGCATCTCTGTAGCTTCTAGGTTTCCATTGTAGACTGAGAAGTAGATCGCTGTACTTCGGTGGTCTTCATAGATCCTGGACCAGTCCTGCGACAGCTTGGCATTGACATCAAAGCCAGCCTCGATGAGAAGCTCCATTATTTCATCCCTGTTCCTCTCTGCAGCAATGTGTAGAGGACTGATCCCACAGCGCTGGACTCTGATCCTGCTGGTTACTGGGATCAGCATGGATACGACACTGAAAACACAGAAGCACAGATCTCTCAAGGAGTTACCTTTTTAATCCAGAAAAAGTTTTAATAAAAGGTAGAGCTGGGCGATATAAGATTTTTTCATATCACGATATGTTTTTTTCATTTCAGGCGATAACGATATATATCACGATATAAGCCAAATAACTATATTTGTAAAATTTAAATGTGCCGTTGCTCACAAGTAAAATGTGAAATAATTAGCAGCTTGTTTTAATTAAAATATTTATTTCCCATAATAAGTTCAACAAGGCAGATGTAGTTAAGGAACATGAGACTTCAGTTTCAGATAAATAAAGGCAAATATTGCAAACTACACAAAAGGCAGCCGCTAAAGCGTTTAAGTTTCAAAATAGAACAAACAAAACAGACCACTAAATTGTCAATTCCACTTAGAAACAAAATATTAATTCTAAAAACAAATCTTAGGTCGTTTTACAGAAGAACAGACAAAATTGACTAACTTTTGTCAATATCAAATAAACAGAACTAAAAGGAAATTCTCAATCTCTCCTTGTTGTATAGCTTAGCTTTTCAAACAGTTTTAACAGTTACTTTAGTCTGACAAAAGCCGAATGACGAATTAGCGCTGTAAGGAAGAGGACTCCCTTACTACATTTATTTGTATTATATTATCTGTATAGCACTTTAGAGCACACCTTTCACTTTATTAAAAGCACCTTATCAAGCACTTTATTTATCATTGCACTTTAAGCATGGATTTGCACAGTAAAACATTTGCACACAAGTTTAAATATTTATTGATTATTTATTGGGAATTTTAAAATCAGTTGGTAGCCTTGATTCAGATCCTGCACAGCTGCTCCTCATCAAGGAATGTGGTGGTTGTCTGTCAGGAGAGAAGAATGGTGATTGAGATTGTGATTAAGGTTTACCAGTAAGGAAAACTAATGCAAGTGTGTGTGAAATCTAGGAAGGAAAGTGGCGCAAATAAGTGTTTGTAAGATAATGATTACTCACCTTTCTTGCCTGTGTCCTCTTCAAGGTGTTTGGGCAAATGTTTCCCGGGGGTCCAGACACCATTTAAAGGTTCCGGGAGAGACCATGGGTAAAGAGAGTGTGGTGAATCTTTTTGTGCTTTGGTTTCTGGGTTTTTATAATATTGGGTTTGGTGTAACATTAAAGTGTGAAATATTTATTAATATGACAATGTGAAATGTATTTATGTATTTATTTATTCTAATTGATATATTATATACTGTGGTGGAAGGTTGGGATTTAAGAATTTACCTAAGAGTGGAATAATGGTTTGGTCTGTGACAGCTGAACATATTTAAGGCTGCTGGTTGTCATTAGAGGAGGATATATTGTGCTGTGAAGAAGCTCAACAAGTGAATTGTTGTAAGGAGAGCTGTATGGCAAATAAATACTTTTGTTCCACTGCACTTGCCTTCGTCCCTCTCACTGTGTTTCCAGCCGCTAAGGGCTGCCCTGTTACAAGCGCTTTCAATCAGAGATTGAGCATGCACCGCTTTATTGTATTTCCAGACTTGCTTTCGGCACAGTGCGCGCTACTCTGTTTTTTGTCAGACTTGAAATAGCCGAAATACCTTCACACTACGGAACTTCTGTGGCCCTTCCGTTCGACAAGCTCTCCGGTATTGGAACCATCATCTGTTTTTTCTTCGGTAACCTTCGCTCACGCTCTCGGTTGATTTTTCTCTAGTTGGCAAACTCCTTTCCTTCATTACCCGGGCTGCACGGCTGCAAAAACAAATACACATGTGCGCCATGGCGCTAGTGCTGTACGTAACAAGTCACGTGACGTGACGCTGCGGCTGTGATTGATTCGGCTCTGCGCTACTTAATTTGGATTGGCTGTTCTTTTTTTTTTTTTAAGAGGACAAGAGAGATGAGGCCTATCGCAATAGTTTAATTTTTCTATCGAGAAAAAGTTATTTCGCAATACATATCGTTGTCGTTTTATCGCCCAGCTCTAATAAAAGGTTAGTTCAGACTCATGCAGTAATGGATCCTATAAGTTATTCAGACCGTGCATGGTTGTTCTTAACAGCCACATGAAGAGGTAGGAGTCCAGCCTTTGTGGGTCTGTTGGCATCAGCTTTCAAAGTAAGCAGTGCCTCCACAGCTGAAACGTGACCATTTTTAGAGGCTTCATATAGCGGCGAGGCTCCGTCTCCGGCCTGTGCATTTATATCTGCACCTGAAAAACAGACATTCAGTTTCTGACAGTAAAGATAGTTCTTATCCAGGTATGTAGTACTGACCTTTGTGTGCAAGCAGTTGGATTATATGTGCATGTCCATGCTGTGCAGCGGTAAAGAATGGCTGTATACTGTAGATGTTTTTCAGCTTAAGATTGGCACCAGCATCCAGTAACATCTTGCAGAGCTTCAGCTGTCCATGTCTGCAGGCTTCATGAAGAGGTGTTCCCCCCTGAATGCAGGACCAGTTAACCTGAGCTCCTGAACTCAGGAGCAGCTCTACGATGGCTTTGTTTGGATTCTCACAGGCTGGAACACAGCAACAGATCAGCAGTTTGTCTGTAACACTATTCAGTCAATGATTAACTCTTACAAACTTACACTACTCCAATGTCAATAGTACAGACACAGCTTCCTCATGGTAGCTGACTCTGGACCATTAACCTTTAACACTATATCTCATAACATCCTTCTTGACAGACTAGCCTCAACTGGAATCACTGACAGCCCTTAAACTGGTTTAAATCCTATCCCCTGGGGCTCACCTGTTTGTCTTCTATCTTCCTTCTCTTGGTCATATCTTCTGTAAATGTATTATCAGTTTTTATTGCTTTGCTGATAACAAGCAGCTTTACCTGTGTACCAAACCCACTTCTGCTTCCCCAACCACTGCCTTCTGCATTTGCCTGCACAATGTATGTGTGTGAAACCAGAGGCTTATACTACAAAGCAAGAATATGTTTTATATTTGTTAAGCCACTCTTTACTAAAACTACCGAGTGTACCACAAACTGTGCATTGCATTGTCTTGATGCATACTCAACCATCCAGGTAAGGAAATCACAAAATGTTGATTCTGTTCTTCTGGACATACCGTTTTCAATGGGAGAAACATTTCTTTTCTTATCCAAGTGTCTTCTTCACTCTCGATGCATTGCATTGTTAGAAGAACGTCCATGCATTAAGTTTGTTAAACAGTGTTGCATTAATATTTTTATCAACACATGATAACATTTCTGGAGTAGGTGGCATTCCAAGGGATCATTTTCTGTGGAAGAAGAGTCACATGATCCCGGAAATCCACCTTTGTGGTTGGTCAGATTCTACTAATGTCACCTTTCATTGAACATTCAGGCCAAACCCTGTATTAACTTGATAACCAGCTTTTTATGACCACTTTTCCTATTCACCAATGTTGGGGTAAGTGAACCCAGAAAACAGAAAGATACTCTGGATTTTGTTCTTTCCACTGACACCTCCTCAATTTCTCCAACTCTCTGGTTAAGAGTCAATGTATCATCCTTGACAGAACACTTTCAGTCCATCCATCCATCGGTCCATTTTCTTCCACTTTTCTGGGGCTGGGCTGCAGGGGCAGCATTTTAACCCTGCTACGGTGTTCATTTTTTGGTTATACAGGGAGTCTTGCTGGGTCTGGTGGACTTTTGGGGCTTTACTAACACTCCTTATTCTCAGTAACATAAAATATTATATTGCACCAGCATCAAACACTTACCCCAGGGTCTGCAGATGATGGTGCTGTAATTAGGCAGGATGTGGCACCATCGTCTTCCTTCTGAATCCTCCTCACAATGGCTGCAGAGACTGGGGTTCTTGGTTCTTGGTTCTTCCAATTTGAGTTCTTCCAATTTGTCTCACCAGTGTTTTCCCCAATTCCTCAAGAAAGAGACGCCTCTTCTGCAGCTTTCCCCTATTCCACTCTGGGCTCAGTGACATCCAAATGACGAAGGCATTGTACGCGGCGATATCTAACATGTCAAAAAATATCACCAAAGGCCATCATAGGGTCTTCCTTTTGCAGCTGTAAGTAGTCACCAGCTTATCGAGGTTGTCCACCTCATTTCGGGCTTTTGATGCTCCTAGCCACAGGTGCTCCCGTCCCTGTGCAGTGTACTCATGAGCAGCAGCACCTGTCTTTGGTACATACCATACCAGGGTCGTATCAGCCATCTACACACACATTGATTACTGAACAGGCCTGTCCTCTGTTTTCAGTAACTGGGGGAGGGAGCTCGGACTTGTTTTTGCATACTGTTCCCACCATAGTCAGCTTCCGCTTTAGCAGCGGAAGCTGCAACAATTTTTTCACATCGCATAAGCTGGGACAGGTCCCAGCTTATGCGATGTGAAAAAATTGTTGCACGTGATGTTGTGTCCAGAAAGTCCATGAGCCATATCGAGGACCACTCTCATGCCTTGATTTTTCTCAGGGGCTCCTTCATTGTGTTTCCCTGAGTAGACCTGCAAGTTCATGCATAAGATAAAGCAGCATCAGAGGCAGCCCAAATCTTTATACCATACTTGGCAGGCTTAGATGGTATACACTGTCGAAATGGGCAGCGGCCCCGAAATGGCATCAGCTGTTCATCAACGGTGACATTGAGGCCAGGATTGTAAAACAGGGGGAGACCGGCCACCCATTTGTCCCACACCGTCCTGATGGCAGCTAGCTTGTCTCTCTGCCATCGAGCTGGTCTATCATCATGGTCATCAAAATGGATGGTCCTGGAAATCATTTTGAAAGTTGTCAGAGACATCGTTGACCAGAAACAACATCGTTGGCCAGTTTCTGCATCTCACAGGGATTCTGAAGCCCTATAGCTGCCTGCTTACTGGCTGGTCCTATCGCTTGCTGCTCACCTGCTGGTCTTGGGGCTGGCTGCTGGCGGGCTGGTCCTGAGGTTTGCTTGCGTTTTGAAGCTTGCCGACAGGCTGGTCCTATGGCTGGCTGCTCATGGGCTGGTCCTGAGGCTCTTTTATACTTCAGAGCTGGCTGATGTTCATCGTCCTCTTCAAACTCAGTGTCACACTCTGAATTTTCAGAAATATGATCCTCGCATTCTGAAACGTATTCCTTTGCATCACCTTTAAAACTACCTGTCTCTTCCAATATCAACTATAGGGCAGTCTGAACAGAGAATCACTTTGCCATCTTGATCAGTTATGGTATGGAACCACAATGACAGAGATATTTATAGTGTCAGGTCCCCAAGATTCCTTCCCTCAAGACAGAGGGTGAAATGTGCGGGAATGTGGGTGCAGACAGTGTAGGGTGCTCCAATTTTGCAAATGCTGCAATCTTGTGCGGGGGGGGGGGGGGGGGGGGGTAGCACTAGTGGGTAACACCTTGGTCAATTCACATGCTTTACTTTTTCCTTCTCTCTCTCTCTCTCTCTCTCTCTCTCTCACACACACACACACACACACACACACACACACAGACATAGGCCCAGAGAGGAGGAAGAAGGGAAAATGAGGGTACACAGGACCTAAGACTTCCACGACCTGTGTCTAGCAAAAGACACAGGTCGAAGACCCTGTATGTGATACAAATGTGAAGGTGATATGTGTGTGTGTGTGTGTGTGTGTGTGTGTGTGTGTGTGTATGTGTGTGTGTGTGTGAGAGAGAGAGAGAGAGAGAGAGAGAGAGAGAGAAGGAAAAAGTAAAGCATGTGTGTGTGTGTGTGTGTGTGTGTGTGTGTGTGTGTGTGTGTGTGTGTGTGTGTGTGTGCGAATTGACCACACACACACACACACACACACACACACACACACATAGGCCCAGAGAGGAGGAAGGGAAAATGAGGGTACACAGGACCTAAGACTTCCACACTTTTCCTAGACATAGGTCCAGTGGACCCGAAGACCCTGTATGTGATACAAATGTGAAGGGGGGTGACACAGGGCGAGGTCAGTGTGAATGTTTTCTGATTTATGTTCCTCACAGAAAATTGAGCCAAGGCCAATGAATCTCAGTTTGAAAAAATAATTATTTCTATAATTCTTCTTAAGCTAAAAACTGAAAGCGGGTCACACAGACCCGAAGACCTTATAAGGGTTAAGAAAGCATGTCCAGACCTCCTTCCCCCCAGCCACCTCCTTCAGCTCATCCAGGGGAAAACCAAGGCATTCCCTGGCCAGCTGAGAGATCTAGTCTCTCCAGCGTGTCCTGGGTCGGCCTCAGGGCCTCCTTTGACAGCAAATTGTGACTTAGTTTTAGTCATAGTCTTTTGACTAAAGTCTAATCTAGTTTCAGTCATAATTTAGGCACCTAAATTCTTTTAGTTTTAGTCCAGTTTTAGTAAACTAAATACCATAAGATTATCGTAGATTAAATCTGAAGTTGTTTCAGTTAACTAAAATATATAAAAGGGGAAATGTTTGCCGTGTTTTTACTGCTATGAGTATGAACAGATGAGTATGAACAGTATGAACTGATGATTATAAGTGCCTTATTTTACTAGACATCAAATGTGAAGTGGGTCCATATGTCTTTTCCCTGCAGCATGGGAGGGTTTCCCCCCCTATTTGTCAGTAAATGATCAAATTGTGCATATCTAACCTAACTGCACAAGGAGATCATTTCTGATTGGATCACTTCCACTATAAAGGAAGCAGTGAAATGCTTTCTCCAAGTCCATAACACAGATGTAGACTAGTTGGGCAAACACCCATGTATCCTAAAATATTCTTCAGAGAATAGACCTGGTCCAGTGTTCCATGACCAGGACAAAAGCTGCATTGTTTTTCCTGTATCTGGGTTCAACTAACAGACCGAGTCTCCATTCCAGCACCCTGCCATAGACTTTTCCAGGAAGGCTTAGGAGCTTGATTGCCCCATAGTTGGAACACACCCTCTGTTCCCCCTTCTTAAAGTTGGGAACTACCGGCAATAACGGTATATGGTATTAACCAATTGAGGTGTGTTATCTGGCTTCATGGATAGATAAAGTTGGGTGTCATCTGCATAGCAGTGAATGTATAAGGGTTTAGGGTTTATGTTGTAGTAATGTATAATGTATAATGTAGCACAGAACCTTGTAGAACTCCATTATTAACCTTAATGTGTGAAGAGGCAGACCGTTCTCATTCCCGATGCATAACATACCTACGATTTGTCACATCCCGAGGTGTCCCATAGGAAAGCGAAAGGTACCCTTCCATGTCCCTATGATATGCGCCGGATTGTGGATGGAATCCAATAGAATGATGCTTCCAGCGGTAATACACGTTCCAGCCATGTATTCCAGCCCCAACCCTAACCTTAATCCTATTCCTAACCAAAGCCTTATCCCTAACCTTAACCACACTCTTAATCGTATTAGATAGTGTTTTACAAAGTGATTAATGATGAGAAAGTAAAACGAAATGTACATGTGTAGATTCATTCCAAACGGTACTCTTGTTTCCTGACGTTTCCGTATGCGTAACATAGAGACGTTTTGGGTAGCCAGAAGCGTAACATACTGACAATTTGTCACATGGTGTAATATGTTACAGTTTGGGATGAGAAAGTGTTGAAAGAGGACTCCCCATTTACATGAACAAATTGGAGTCGGTTAGACATGATTTGTCTGTATTGGTTCTAACCCTATTGAGGGACAACTCCCACGAGGGTTTAAATACCTGGGATTCTCCATTTGGTTTTAGAGCTGAAGAAGCTTCTTGGATGAGAGATGAAATGTCTTAAAGAAACATAAAGAAACCAAGTCGTTTTTCTTTCCAAGCTCCTTAAATATATATGATTCAAACCACTGAAGGTAGTACATGTGACACCTTCACTAAAGCAGTTTCTGTATTGTGTCACTGTGATGTCACAGTTCACCTGCAAATAGCGGTGTCTCCTGGGCCTTGTTGGTGATGTTTAGGTCAGCTCCATGCTTCAGAAGAAACTCAACACTGGAAACATTGCCTCGCTGACTGGCCAGCATCAGAGCAGTACCATGCTTTAAAGTATCCCTGTTCACTGAGTCAGGTGCAGCTGAGTGCAGAGAAAGGTAAAAGGTCAGACATAGAACCCCTCTGCATTAAGAAAAAAAAACCCTCCTTTGAATAAACAAGCATACCCAGTGTGTTTACTCCTCCACCTGCTGAAGTCCCTTCTGATCTAAAGTCAGACATGCTATGTCCTATCATCCTAACATGCAGAAAACATGCAGAAAATGCAAAGAAAATCACATCACACAAAGTGGAAACCATAAAAAATAAGATCCTATCCATTTGTACAGGAAATCTTGTGCCTCATATTCAATTGAATTGAATTTTATTTATATTGAACTAAATCACAACAACAGTCACCTCAAGGCATTTCATATTGTAAGGTAAAGACCCTACAATAATACATACAGAGAAAACCCCAACAATCAGATGACCCCTGATGAGCAAGCACTTGGCAACAGTGGGAAGGAAAAAACTTCCTTTTAACAGGAAGAAGGCAGAACAAGGCTCAGGGGGGTGGAGCCATCTGCCACGACTGATTGGGGTGAGGTGAGGAAGACCGAATAGAATACATGCTGTGGAAGAGAGCCAGAGATTAATGATAATTCATGATTAAATACAGAGAGGTGTATAAACACAGTAAGGGGTAAAAAGGTAAATGAAGACAAAAAACTCAATGCTTCATGGGAAGCGTCCAGCAACCGAGACCTATCGTAGAGTAACTAAGAGAGGATTTAGGGTCACCTGATCCAGCCCTAACTATATCCTTGAGCAAAAAGGAAAGTTTTAAGCCTAATCTTAAAAGTAGAGATAGTGTCTGTCTCCTGAATCCAAACTGGAAGCTGGTTCCACAGAAGAGAGGCCTGAAAAATGAAGGCTCTGCCTCCTATTCTACTTTTAAATACTCTAGGAACAAGCCTGCAGTGCGAGAGTGAAGTGCTCTAATGGGGTGATATGGTACTACAAGGTCATTAAGATTAGACGGGGCATGATTATTTAAGACCTTGTATGTGAGGAGCAGGATTTTAAATTCTGAAGCCAATGAAGGGAATCCAATATAGGAGAAATCTGCTCTCTCTCACCAGTCCCTGTCAGTACTCTTGCTGCAGCATTTTGGATTAACTGAAGGTTTTTCATTGAATTTTTAGGACATCCTGATAATAATGAATTACAGTAGTCCAGCCTCGAAGTAATAAATGCATGAACTAGTTTTTCAGCATCACTCTGAGACAGGATATTTCTAATTTTAGAGATATTGCACATATTGAATAAAGCAGTCCTACATATTTGTTTAATATGTGCATTGAAGGACATATCCTGGTCAGAAATGACTCCAAGGTTCCTCACAGTGTTACTGGAGGCCAAGGTAATGCCATCCAGGCTAAGAATCTGGTTAGATACCATATTTCTAAGATTTTTAGGACTGCGTGTAATAACCTCAGTTTTATCTGAATTTAGAAACAGGACAGTCATCGTCCAGTTCTTTACGTCTTTAAGACAGACCTCAATCAGTTGAACTCATTAAACTGATTGATCAATCGAGTATGACAATGACACCACCGTAGTAGGGCTGATCTGTGATTGAGATGAGACAGTGTACAGGACGGCAGTAGAGAATTTGTCCCACTGGTGATCAGAAAATAACCTGAAGCTAAATGTCCTTAAAACAAAAGAACTCATCATGGACTTCAGAAGGCACAGACAGGTCCACTCCCCTCTCCTTATAAACGGAGCATGGGTGAAATATGTCTCCACTTTCAGGTTTTTGGGCACCTGCAGCTCTGCTGATCTCACCTCGACTTACAACACCAACGCCTCATGACAGGTGCACTTCCTCCGTGTCCTGAGGAAGAATAACCTGGACCAAAAGCTGCTGCTGGCCTTCTACCGCTCTTCAGTGGAGAGCATGCTTTCCTACTGCCTGTGTGATTGGTACACAGGGGCCACAACTGAAAACAGGAAGGCTGCACAGAGGGTAATTAACACCACCCAAAAAAATCTCTGGCTGCCCTCTGCCAACCATGGAGGTCCACACCTCCAGACACTAACTTACACTAACAGCTTCTTCCTCTGGGCCATTCCAACTGTAAACAGGCCCTATCCCCCCACTCCCAGGCTCTGTCCAATCACCTCACAAATCTGAGGCATGGTATGAGTAACCCACAATTTTGTTGTACATGTACAATGACAATATAGGGCTATTCTATTCTATTTCTGAAGTTTAACCAATTGGTGTGTGTTATCTGGCTTCACAGATAACACACACAGTTGGGTGTCATCTGCATAGCAGTGAAAATGTATGCTATGCCTTCTGATGATACTGCCCAAGGGAAGCATGTATAATGTAAACAGAATTGGTCCTAGCACCCTGTGGAACTCTGTGGAAGAGGACTCTCCATTTACATGAACAAATTGGAGTCTATTAGATAGATATGATACAAACCACTGCAGTGCAGTACCTGTAATACCTACAGCATGCTCTAATGGCTCTAATAGGATATTATGGTGGACAGTATTGAACGTTGCACTGAGGTCTAGCAGGACAAGTACACAAGTACAGAGATGAGTCCACTGTCAGAGGCCATAAGAAGGTCATTTGGAACCTTCACTAAAGCTGTTTCTGTGCTGTGATGAGCTCTGAAACCTGACTGAAACTCTTCAAATAAGCCATTCCTCTGCAGATGATCTGTTAGCTGTTTGACAACTGCTCATTCAAGAACTTTTGATATGAAAGGAAGGTTGGAGATTGGCCTTGGTTAAAGGGTCAAATGATGCCTTTTAAAGTAATGGTTTATTTACTACCAGCTTGAAGGCCTGTGGTACACAGCAAATGATAAGAGAGAGGTTGATCATATTCAAGACTGAATCATTAACTAATGGTATTACTTCTTTTAGCAGTAGCAGTAGTCTTTCCTACAAGATTTCCTTCGGTTATAACCTGCTCTCAGTAACAATGTCACGGTTCTGGGTCCGTTGGACCCAGTATTTTGAGTTATGGTTTGGTTTAATTTTGAATGATGGATTGTTTTCGTATTCTCTTGTGATGGTGATGATTATTAGTTTCTTGTTTCTGTGTTTAAGGATTTGTGGTTTCATGTATTGTTTGAGTTCCATGTGTTTTCTGTCTCTCAGTGTCAAGTCTGCGTTCTTGTTTAGTAATTCATGTTTCCTGTTTTATTGTGAAAGTCTTTGTCTTATGTTAGTGTGTGCAGCTTGGTTCCCCCCGTCTCGTTAGCCCTGATCTCTCCCAGCTGTGTCGCCCTCCTGTTGTCCATTCCCTCATTACTACCCTGTGTATATAAGCCCTGTGTTTTCCCGTGCTCGGTGTCGTGTCGTACCATCAGATCGTGCCTGTGTGTTCACTTCATGTTTTGTTTTCGTACCAGCAATAAAGCTGAGGTTTTTGAGTTTCAAGTTAGTGTCTGAGTCCTGCGCTTGGATCCTCCTCTCCGCCTGCCCGCACGCAGAGCCCTGACAAACAAGGTCTACAGATGTCTTTAATTTCTCAGCAAGTTTAGTCAAATGGTTTAATGTAAGCATCCTGTCCTATTATGACACTTGAAGCTGAAGCATCACTGACCTCCACATGACCTCTCCTGAAGTGATTAACCACAACATAAGAGTCTGTCTTGTGGTTTAGAGGTCAGATCTCACATCAACTGATCACTGAGCAAATGTGGTGAAAAACCATTGACTATATAACAGGCATAGCCTCTCTGACCTCACTCATTGGTTTGCGGGTTTTGTTTTGTTTTTTTCTTTAAGTAAAAAGTGACCATATTTAAGTAAGAATGTTAAGCTGGTAGGGATTCCTGAAAACTGATTGGATAAACACCTATGAGGCCTAGTATTTACATAAGGGCTGAGTTATTTTTTTAAAAAGAACTCTGCCAATACGATCATTCCAGGAATCCTGGCTGACAAACTACAACAAAGACTCCACTTCCTTAGGATGCTGAGGAGAAACCATCTGGATAAGAAACTAATGGTAGCTTTTTACCACAGCACCATAGAGAGTGTCCTCACCTACTGAATCACAGTTTCGTATGTTAATTGCTCAGTAGCGGACAAGAAGAACCTGCAGAGAGTCATTAAGACAGCACAAAAGATCATTAGCTATCCCTTACCCTCTCAAGAGGACATAGCCAGCACTTGGCGTTTCAGGAGAGAAAAGGAGAAGATCGACGCTGACTTGTCCCACCTTGGACAGCACCTCATGCCCTCTGGTAGGAGGTAGCAGTGTTTAAAAGGCATTACAGCCAGGCTGAAAAATAGCTTTTTTTCCTGGGCCATCAGAACATTGAACACTAAGCCTAGTGAATGGACCTAGTGAGCCTCACTTACCAACCCTCAACCTGCAATAGTCCAGTTAATATTCAGTACAATGTTCACACAATGTTGCCAAATTTAACATTACATCATAGTGCAAAACACCAGCATGACATGGCACAATATACAATAACACCCACACTCAAGGGCTGCTGCTACCTACCAGCAAGAGCCCTTTTTGGCAGAACTGTATTTATGTGTATTTAACTTGTATATTTGCTATTTTAATGTTAATATACTCACTCTTTTATTTTTACTATCTTACTATATATAACAAGTTAACCATTTTAACTACATGTACAATTAAAATGGGTCCATGTACAGGACACAAAAATCTGGATTTCCCAGAAGCTTATGATCATGTCACCCTTAGAGTAAATTAATAAAGGAGCCTAACATTTTGTTGCATATCAGCACATTTTTCCATCATGAATGAACAGTGTGGATATAAAAACATAAGCAGGTGAATGAAGCTGAAAATCTGAAGAGGAAACATCTGAAGTCAGATGTCATGTTACAGACATAAAACTGGAGGGTTTGCCCAACCGTAGCTCAAGCTTTTGTTCAAGCAGAAGTTTTTTTAATGTGAAATACAGATGACAAATCAACCTTCACATAAAACACAAAGTAAAGCTTTATTGGTGATTAAGATCACCTTTAACTCCTGAAGTAAGGTAAGTAGCGTTGTTAGAGGCTTAATGAGAAGCAGAAAGCAGTAGGTGTCCTGACCTCTGACCAGGATCCTAATGCACTGCAGCTGTCCATAATAAGCAGCTTCATGAAGAGCGATCCAGCCTTCATCATTTGGCTCCATAAGGCTGCTTAACCGCCTCCGGACCAATTCCATCAGAGCCTCTGCATCCCCACTCATGATGATGGACTGTAACGGACTGACCTCTCTGAGGGAACACACAAACCTTCAGAACGACAGACTTGGAACCAGAGTCAGATCCAACACAGAGCCGCTGCGCTGGAATCAACACAGAGTCAAAACCACGATAACAGAACCAACAGATAGTCAGAACAAACACAGAACAAGAGTAGAACGACAGAGTCACAAGCACAGAGCAAGAACTAACACAGAGTTAGAACCACAAGTCAGAAACAAGCCCTCCCACCTCCTCACACACACACACACACACACACACACACACACACACACACACACACACACCCTGCAACCATCTCCAGACTGTCTGACACTCACTCTGAAATGTCTATTGATCTCTTGCTGCTTTCTGATGTTTGCGGATGTTTCCATCCTCTGAGCTCCATTTCATTCCGAACTGACTCACCTCTTGTAGACCTTGTAGAGAAACTGTGACAGGGCTGTGGGAGGGTTTATACAGTTTTGGATGTGGGGGACAGGTTCAGGTGCAGAAACCGTTTGCACCCTTTTGGAGGGGTCAGGACCTCTGTGTGTGGGGTTAGGGTTTGTTTGGATTGGGCCTGATGATGATGATGATGAAGCCTGTTTATCAGACAAGCTTCTCTCGACAGCGATCTGCAGCAGCTCCTCATCTGCCAGGTGACTGTAGATGCTGTAGTCATCCAGGTTCTGCTCAGAGACTGCCATGTCAGACAGAGGAACAGGAAACGGTTTGCTGTCTGTGTTTCTCGTTAACGCCAGCAGCGTGTGGACAGCAGTGGGTCATCCAAGGTGATGGCGTTTTGGCCTCAGCTGCTGCTGAATGATGTCAAGACTGTGGGTCAGCGGTGTTTGTTTCCTCCAAGCTGAAGCCAAAAATTCAAACACTGTGAGAGCTGGTGTCAGCAATATCTACTGTCCTGCACCCGAAAAACAGCCTCCACCAACAACACAGATGGAAACAGGATCGATGCACATAACCAGGCTCACAACAGCCCAGAAAACTACTAACTGATTTGTGTTATCAATCCTTTAAACCCGGTCGGTCAACAGCAGCCTGATAAAATTTGAAAGACTCAACTACTAACCCATCTCACAGATTTAAATTCAATGATTTCAAACACACAAATTTAACCTAAATTAATTCTAAATCAGAATCATTTAAAAATTGGTAAACACAGAACTGACTGTTTGATTTAAATCTAAATTTGATGATAAAAACAAAACAACATTAAAGTGGATTCAAGTGTGGTTTGAAGTTCCCCATATTCAAACATATAAAAATAAAATAAAACAAACTGTTGATTGGGTACTACCTGTGAAACAATCCAATCAGGAAGCAGCACTCTCTGGTCTGCAGCAGAAGGTCCTGGTTCAGAGTCCGAAGGTCTGATCAACTCTGAGCTTTCATGAGCCGGATCGTCAGCCAACTCTGACACTGAGACTGCAGCTGAAGGTCAGCCCCTGTCCTCCTTCTCCTCCTCCTCCTTCTCCTCCTGTCTGTCTGGTCTCACCTGTCCCCATCTGTTTGCATTATGTGTTTTTGTCTCGGTATGACAGTAAGTGTAACTTAAGTGGCTCACCTGCCTGCTCTGTCCCAACTACAGGTCATTCAGAAACCTCTTAGCATCTAACAAAGGGCCAACAGGGCTAACCTGTGATTACCTGGCCTAAAATGGTGATTGAACACAGAGCAGGAAACAATCTCAGAGCTTGACAGGTGAGGCATTCATCACATAAGCTGTGAGCTTCATGTTCACGTGAAAAAAAAAAAACATTTCAGAAAAAAGACGAAAAACCTGAATGCAGAAAGTGAAACACCTGACCCTGCAAAATAAAACAAATGAGTGCGGATCTGAAGCACGTGACGTGGATAGTTTTATTTGATGGTTATTGAACTTTCAGGTGCGTTTACAGGTGATGGGACAGCTCAGAATGAGAGCGGGTTCTGGATCGAAGACACGTTCTGGACTTTATGAATGAGCACGGACAGCCGTTTCCATGGAGACGGATCAGCTGCTGCACTGCGTCTCCAGCTTAACACCCTGCAGCTCATCTCCCGGTCCCGGTTCAGGTCGGGCTTGCAGCCTCATGACTCCGTTTAGGTTGGCTCAGCCCGCTCTGCTGCCCACGTGTCACTCACGGTGATGAAGCCTCCTCCTCTTCGTCCTTTGGTGTGAAAATCAGCCTCATACCGTCTCTGAGCTTTGACGCTGCCCGGTACCAGTCTGCGTATGACAGACCAACAGAGTGGGCGATTCGGTTCGGTTGTGCACTGTCGAGGATGACGGACTCAAAGGAGCACGGAGGAGCGCAGCCGCAGTTCTGCGTGACGCTCCCACCGCAACCCTGAGCTGAAGCAGGTGGAGAAGATCTGGACTTCGTCAGAATATTTGGAGATGTGCGCCGAACCAGAGAGGGGGTCCATCTGATTCATCCCGCGCCCGGTTTGTGCGGTTTCCTACATTCAGTCTTTAGATTTACTCCGAATAAATTTCGTGTGCGGAGTTTTGGACTGAGGGTGGTGTGAATGAAGAGTCCTCGGGGAATAAAAGAGTTAACTGGAGCTTTTTACATGCAGTCTGGCTGCGGCTTCTCTGCGCTGCACTTGATCTGCTTGGAAACGTGTGACACATCCCGGTAACGGTGTGACGGTTTGGGATGTTAGGGGGGATTTTTCTGGAGGAATCGCAGTTCTGTGAGCGCCGAACCGCAGATCGTGCCGTGAGTGTGTGGACGGGTTTTGTTTGGGATCTCTGATAGCCCTCATCGTGTGCAAATGAGCGCATTCGTGAGACTTTGTCAGACTTTTGAACGGAGTCTGGAGTGACGTTCAGCTCGAGCAGGGATCTCCTTGGAAACGGTTAGTGACAGATCCGCAACCCCCGCCCCCTCAACAGGGATGGTCGGAGCTGATACGACTGCTCCCCCTCTAGCAGCCAGATGTTACCCGGCAGGATGGCCCTGAGCCCAGCTGGCGTGCTGTGCGGCCCGCTGGAGGAGCTGCAGGAACTCGCCTTCATCGAGAGGCCGATCCGTAGGAGCCTGAAGGTGGGTGTGTGTGTGAGAGAGAGAGACGTAAAGTGATGAGGAGGAGGGTGAGTTAGTGGGAGGAAGATCAGCAGTCTCAGTGGAAGAAGCAGAAGGGAGACCCGCAGCATGACGCAGTTAGTCCGCCTGTCTGTCTGCAGAGAGACAGATAGGTCTGAGGTGCACCGAGAAAAACGGCCAATAACTGGTCGATTAATCAGTAATCATGAGAAACAGAGTGAAGCTGTCTCTGATCTAATTTAAGACAGTCGCTAATCATGACTGATCAGTAACTGAAAAGAAACGCGCTGCCTGGTTCTTACACCTGTAGCTGTGTGGGCGGGGTTTCACCATGATGACAATGGGGGGGGAGGCGGAGCTTGGGTGTTCTTACGGGAGAAAGCTGATGCGATGACGACAAACACACCTACACTGTGTGCATGTGTATGTGTTGTTATGGGTGACAGTGGTCAGTCAGACCTCAGGTGAGCTTCTCCGTGTCCTCTCATGACCTTCCTGCACGTGCAAACGCTCAGGACAGTTCCTCATTGACAGACGTAACCTGGAATTATCTGTGTTGCGCCCATAACAAGAGCTGTTCCATTTCTCCAAACACTAAGGAAAGGAGCTTCAGTGCTTCCTTTATTGCTTCCTTTAGCAGAGGAGACACTGGAGCATCCTTTATGAAAGGGAGGAGAAAAAGCCAAATCTTAATTCATAGCATCTGATCGTTCATGAAAACAGTCAACATATTAAACAAAGTGAAGCAGATCATGAGAACATTCATCATAGCTGCATTTTCCATTTCAGGATTAGAATATTTTAATAATCCCTAAGGAAATTATGTGGTTTCATCCATAACCCGTTGATATATTTATAGTTTTTATAGCTGTTAAACTCACAGCTGAGATCTGAACATTACACAGCTGGAATAAAACTACTTCCGGTTGAGTTGTTGCTCCATGAATGCATAACGCTGTATGAGCTCAAGATTATGATCTATATCAGGGGTGGGGAAACTCCAGGCCTCAAGGGCTGGCGTCCTGCAGGTTTTAGATGTGTCCTTGATCCAACACAGCCGATTTAAATGGCTAATAACCTCCTCAACATGTCTTGAAGTTCTCCAGAGGCCTTGTAATGAACTAATCATTTGATTCAGGTGTGCTGACCCAGGGTGAGATCTAAAACCTGCAGGTCACCGGCTCTTGAGGGCTGGAGTTCCCCACCCCTGATCTATATGAGCAGATCAAAGTGTGTGTAAGGTTCTGTATAATCAGTGATCATTAGTAATCATTAGTAATGTCCTTTGTTGTATTAGAGGCTTTAGGAGTCATGTTTACTTCAGGTCAGGTGGGATCAGTGATGATGGAGACAAGCAAAAAAATAATAAATAAATACCGTATACACAAGATAACTGCCAGAGGGCAGACGCTTAAACACCTGGTGTCCTGGGTTTGTGCAGTCCTGCAAGATGTTGCGTGCCTTTTTGAGACAGCGGATGTTACAGCGGTCCTTCAGTGATTTTCTAGGCCATGTTAGCAACCCTTTTTAATCAGAATACTTTAATAAGGAAATTGTGTGGGTTACAGTTGATCCAAGACAATAACAGTAACAGATAGTAAATAATACTATATAATCCAAAGTTTACATAATATAAGAAATAGCTCTAATATATACAAATAGCTCAATTATAAATATGCCTTCTTGTGTGCCATGCTGCGGCTCAAGAACTACACAGAGATGCAATACATCACCACACCCTCAAAGGCCTTCTTCACAATTTCCAAGGTGTTTGAGCTCCATTGGAGGTCTGTGTCCATATCAGAATCAGAATTAATAAAGCATTCTGATTCTGATTCTGATATACACATTCAAGAGCTTGAAGCTGGACACCCTCTCCATCCACTCTATTGACGTAGATGTGCTGCAGGTTGGACTTCCTCCTCCTGAAATCAGTGATCAGTTCTTTGGTCTAGGGGTGTTACGGATTAAGTTGTTGTCTGCACACTACCCTAGCAGTCTTTGGACCTCATCCCTGTAATTGTAGGATGATTTATTAACAATGGGCTGTAATTTAGTAACAAAGATGCAGCCAGGTAAAAATCAACATTCTGCCAAGAGCAGCGTGAATTAGTGGCTCAAAAATCAATTTTATGCTCAGGTTTTTCTATCTTTTTAAATAAAAAGAAGAGGCTGAAGGAAAATCAGGATCAGCTTTGAGAGTGTGTGAAAGAAAGAGAGAGAGAGAGAGAGAGAGAGAGCTTTATTGATCCCACAAGGGAAACTTTTGTCCTACATCAGCATGGTAAAGAGTACAAATTGTACTGTCCACAGTAAACAACAATTTAACAACACCATGAAAATAAATGTGCCACAGTTGTCTGGTAAGGGCTTTATACTATGAGTGCAAGAATGTATATATTTAAAACTGACAATGTGCAAAAGAAAAGTGCAAATTGCAATAACATGCCCACTTAAAATCTAAGAACAATAGCTGCATGAAGATATACAATAACGATAATACAAAATAATGTTTGGGATCTTATGCTTGACAGGTGTCTTCACCTGTCACAGAATGAAGAATTAATATACAGCTTTATAGAGAACAGTAGGAATGATTTCTTGAAGTGTTCTTTATGGCAGTGATGTTGAATCAGTCAGAGGGAGAAGGAGCTCTGCAGGTTCAGAAGTCTGGAGTGATAGTGTGCTCAGTGAATACCTCAGGGAGCAGAAACCCAAAAAGGGGAGGAAGAAGGAGGAGAACATCACAGAAAGACAGGACCCTGCACAGCATGTACCACACTCAGAAGAACTGGCTAATACTGAGAAATCCTACCAGTGGCTGGACAAAGCTGGACAGAACGACAGCAGAGAGGCACTAATGGCAGCAGAGCACAAAATTCACAGAGGCTGGGGTCTATCACACCAGGCAAGACCCCAGGTGCAGGCTGTGTAAAGATGTCCCTGAGACAATCCAGCACATAACAGCAGCGTGCAAGATGCTAGCAGGCAGGGAATACATGGAACCCCATAACCAAGTGGCTGGCAGAGTATACAGAAACATCTGTGCTGAGTATGGCCTGGAAGTCCCAAGGTAAAAATGGGAGATGCCCCCTAGGGTGGTCGAGAACAGTGTTGGTCAAGTTACTTGAAAAAACTAATTAGGTAACTAATTACCAGTGTTGGGACTAACGCGTTATTAAGTAACGCGTTACAGTAACTGCGTTATTATTGTGGTAACGAGCACGGTAACTAGTTATTATGCCAAAACCAGGAACGCGTTACTCGTTACTGGGATTTAGATAGGCTCGTTACTCGTTACTTCGTGTGGTGGATATCGCGGAGCTTCCACAGATTCAATAACATAAGCAAGTGGTGGAAGCCAGCAGGTGGATGAAGGAAAAGGGAGGCAAGAGGAGAGACCCGAAGCGGCCGCCGGTCCGCGTGTCAGGTGAACTGAACTTCAGGTAAGAAGTTATGACCTGCAGTCTATCTGAGTCACATATAAACCAAGTTTAGGTGGAGTTTATTTTCGGTATGCTGACATTTTCGTACTGCGTGCTAGCTAGCATGACGGAGTTTCTATACAGCTGTGTGGGTGCTATGTTACTGATGTTGAACTTTATTCTCTCCACTCCCGTTTCTACTTCAATCACGAAACTGATCAATGATCAGCTGATCGGCTTTTCTCTCTTGTTTATTTATCGCCCACTTTGCGCCAGAAAGAGGAAACCAGCGGATGTCGCGTTAAACAACAGCATCACGTTTAAGCTTGATCAGCTGTTGTTAGAATTTATTTAATATTAATTGCTAGTATCAGCTGATGTTTGTTGGAGCCACAGCTGTAAAGCTGCTGGTCATGATATCGGTTTGGTTATCTGGTGAGAGGGAAACATGCAGATGAAACCAGGAGATGTCCTTACTGAATCATCAGAGCTGAACAGGTGATGGAGAAACAGGTTTACCTTTTAGGTGACATGAATGAGTTGAAGGGAAGTTATGAGCTGTTTCTGAGAGACAAATAACACCAGCATCCTTTTCTACGTAGCTGACAGCTGGTAACTGTGCAGGGGCGGGTCTAGCAAAGTGTTGCCAGGGGTCCATGTAGGGCATTAACAGGGAAAGGGGGGGACAAGGAAATAGTTTTCTTTATTATTGTCATTTAAAATGTCTCGCTTTTAAAAAAATAATTATCTGAGTCTTACAACAAACAATTGATAGATTGATACATATATACCATCAGAACAGTGTACATCACTGTCACAACAGTGTTTATTTTCATTCAAAGGCTTTATGATTTTTCCTATAATGGTGGGCCGGTCTCTAGTCAAAATGCCCGGGACGATTGTTTTGTCCCAGTCCAGCCCTGGATGCAGCTCATCTGCAGTCTGGTGTTACCTACATCTTCCTATTCAGAAGGCAGAATTTCCAAGTTCTGAGTACAATCAAAAGCACCACGACTGCAGTTTTTGTGTTGGATGTAAAAAGCAGGCTAGAATCATGGCGGCGGTCAACGATGGTCCAGGCGTGGGATTTCTCTCGTGGAAATGTGCACATTATTTTTTCCTTTCTATTGATAGGTGGCACAGTGCACTTGTGGCAAGTAGGCAAGATAGAAGACTGACAATCTTGCTGGGTATCCAGTTACGGAAGCAACACATTAACAAGAGAATTCTGAGTAAAACCAAAGTTACTTTCCCTAGTAACTAGTTACTTTGAAAGTAACGAGTAACTTGAAGTAACTGAGTTACTTTTTTAGAGAAGTAACTAGTAATGTAACTAAGTTACTAATTTAAAGTAACTTACCCAACACTGCTAATTACTGATTACTTCTCCAAATAAGTAATCCCAATAATTTACTGATTACTTATTTTCAAAAGTAATTTGTTACTTAGTTACTTTTTAAAAACATGATACACAACCTGAATACGTAATAAAGCAATAGACCTTTCAGCCCAAATCTATTTTGTATGCATAATCCATCATATAAAATTGAATCAAATGGAAAGCCTCTTTTGAAAAATTGTTTTATGCGTTTTAATCTTTTAATTTTATGCACTACATTAAGCAAAATTAATTATATGCAACTGTCTTTGACTTGAAGAAATTCTTTAACATTTAAACCTATTTTAGTAATAGGTTTAAATGTTTAAATGTTATTTAAATGTAAATAGCAGAAAATAAAAAAAAATAATTTTATTTTATAAAATAAAAAAATGTTTTGTGTTTACACTCGCTCTTTCAAAACACAACAAAAAACAGCTTTTTCCACTGGGCCATTCAGACTGTTAACAAATACTACCCCCTCTTCCCTCACATATGTATAGCCCTTAACTGACCTCTGAACTCCTAACTGTTGCTCAGACCTGATTCTGGGATCCTCTCGTACTCATAATCACTCTCACCGAGGCAGTGACCTTATGACCCTAACTGTCCAATCAAATTCTTTCCTCCCATAAAATGCTCTTGTTCTCATTTCCTGCAAGTTTACACATGCTCATTTTAATGCATTATTTTTTTGCTTTTACATCCTATCACTCAATGTTCTCAAAAAGTGATCCCAATCCATGTCCCAACACAACTGTTTCCAATGTGCTGCAACTGAGTGAAAACAAGGTGATCATTATAATCAGGTGTTTTGGAGTAGGGAAACGCCTCAAAACCTAAAACAAGCAGTCCCAAGGAATAGAATTTAGAAGAATTTAGAAGTCAGTATAAGCTCAATCTCAAGACAACACATTCCAGGAGTTACGAAAGCTTAATTCACATTTGCATATCAACCACAGAGGTGATCAGGAAAGACCACCAGAGACTGCAGACACAAAGCTGTAATCTTACAAAGATTACACTTTCATAAGCTGACTGCAGTTTTAGAGATTTTTAATGTCATATTTACCTCTGATGGTCTGATATATGATCAGGGTCTGTGTTGGGTCAACTGTCATTAAAGCTTACCTAAGGACAGCACAGTCATATCAAACAGGTGACTCCGATCAGCTGACTTTATATTTTTGTTTTTCCCATCAGACTGCAGAAGAGATTGATCAGCTGACTGTGGATGAAGACCTAAATGACATTGAGAGAGCTGTCTACCTCCTCAGGTGAGTCTCAGCAAAGGATTATGCGCAGGTCAACAGCACTTCAAACTGAAACTCCACCTAGTGCCCCAGGTTTGTCAGACAGCTCCAGGTGCAGATCTGTTCATTCCTGTGACCATAACCCTTTTTAACCTGCCATAGAGTTTCTTTTTCTCTAAGTTAAATAGGTTAAAATGAGACTAAAATAAGTTCAGCTATGTTTACAGTAAAGAACAAATACAAAACTTTTGTAGGTATGTTGATTTCTGGATGCCTCGGGTGGAGCTGAATGCGTTGTCCTCCACCCGTCCTCCTTTGCTGTGACCCAGTAAACTGCAGAGCTAATTGAACACTGGAGGTAATCAGCAGTCCAATCCCAGAGGGTCTAAACTAGTTCTCTGAACTCATTCATAAACAGGACTTAAGCCTACAGGACTCAGACTGGAGTCTGGAGCAGATCTGAACCCATAAACTAACAGCGGTGCGATAAACCTGCCCTGTTCAGGTTGTCTTCGCTTGTTTGCTTGTTATTTTTTAAAACAACAATATTTTTTTTATTATTCTCAAATAAATATAAAGTAAAGACACAGAAGCAAAACAACAAAAATATATATATTTTTTAAACGAGACGCAAACAAGCCTCATGAGATCACAAGCAGTATATTCGTAGTGCTTGCCCAAATAAATGGGAGGGTTACATCAGAAAGAGCAACTTTTTGGGGGTCAAAATCAAAACCCAAGAAGTATAATCCTTCACTGCTCACATTAAGTCTGTGGATAGGAACATAAGGTTCACCAGGAAGATACAAAGGATAATAGTTTGCTGTTTTTGGACTGTGCCGTGTGCTTTGAGGAGAATGGAAACCTCAACATTGAAGTTTACCTGAAGCCCACACACACCGATCAGTACCTCCTCTTTGACTCCCACCACCATCTGGAACACAAACTGGAACACAAAGACAAAGTTTGAAAGAGCAGTGAAAGACGCTATGTATGTCCACTGTGAAGGACCATGTTTGAACAGTGGGCGGGGCTTATGACACCAACTGTCTGCAATCTATAATCCAGTTTGGAGATCCTTTCCAGACGCCTTAATGCCCACTCACATCCTGGGGCATTTGATCTCAGGAAGTCACATGATTTGTTGGGGCAAGGTCTGACAATGGGTTCACCCGAAACCTTGGCCCACACCCGTATTCACACAGCGTGTCAACAACCCCCTGGGGACACTCCCATAGGGCTTAAAAATCTGTGACTCTTCACCATTTGCTCTTAGATTTAAAGAAGCGCCTAAGATGAGAGGTGAAACATCTTCAAGAAACTTAAAGAAGTCCAGACACTTTTCTTTCCAAGGTCCTTAGATATCCTTGAGTAACCGATTTATTCAATATTTAGCACTAGTAACAGGTTTGCATGCCTGTAATTTTTAATAAACACATTCTCAGCATACAGTGATATCTTTGGTCTGTCCCATTCTTATTTCACTGTGATCATTTATTATATAGTCAGGTAGAGAGTGTTGTGACCACTGATCAGAGCAGTTCAGTCAAGTTTTGTGTTTAAGGCTTTAGGGCATGGTGTTAGCATGGTGTCATACATTGACTCAGTAAGACATCTTCCTCCATGCGGCTAGTCAGCTTTAGCTGCTTAATTGTTTTCCCTTTTCCCTGCTTAAAATAAAGAGCAGTAGTTTGTTGTGTTTCAGCAGTAGTAACAGCAGTAGAAGATGAAACTGAACAGTGCAAAGCAGCTACCATAGACCAGTCCACACCTTTCTGACCTGGAAACATTCTGACTACTCATTCTATCTCCCCTCTTTCCTCCCCTCTCTCTTCCCCTCTGTCTCCCCTTCTATGTCAACTCTGCATCCCCGCTGTCTCCCCTCGGCTCCTCAGTGTTGGTCAAGAGGTGCAGAGGGTCAGTGTCATCAGTAACCTCCCAAGTCTCGTCCGACAGAATCCAGCTGAAACATTTCGTAGAGTGGTACCAAAAGTTCGGGTAAGTTACCTCTGTCACACTGTACTTCAAGAACATCGGAGTATGGCCGCAAAATGACAGGTGCAATGTACAGGTGTGTCTTACAGGTAACCTGTCCTGTCTGTGTGACCCAGGAGGTTCTGAACGGAGCTGGAGCTGAAATCCAGCTGGCTGCAGCAGCGTCATTTTTAACCATCCTTCAAGATGACATCATACTGATCCACACCCACACTTACTCCATCCTAAAGATTGTCTTGTTGCACCTGAACCACAGAGACACAGGTAAAAACACCTGATTCACGGATACACAGGTGTGTGGTTGCGATTTTTGTGTAAGTGCTGTAATTGTGGTGTTATTCTTTGATGGACTTTTCCAGTCCACGGTGTACGTATGACAGCTGGGATAGGCTCTATCATCACATCCCAAAGACAATATTCAATAAAAGCAAGTTTTGCTTGCTCCAGATTTTAAGAATATTACATGGCTTATAAATGATGACATCAGTTTTACACAGCCAACATACAGGTATAAAACACCTGTACATCTGACATTCTGACATCAAAGTTGCCTTGTTTGTAACTGATTTTGCCATCTTCATTGACAGTGGTGAGCACCGCCTGGCTGGAAACTCTGCTATTAGCCATCAACGCTCTGCCCAAAGAAACCATCAAACAAGAGGTCAGTTAATGCTGGACTTTCAGGTTCTACCTCTTTATGGCTAATCAGTTAATCCAAAATGCTGCAGTCAGAGTACTGACAAGGACTAGAAAATGAGAGCATATTTCTCCTATTTTGGCTTCCCTTCATTAGCTCCCTGTTAAATCCAGAAATTAAAATCCTGCTCCTCACATACAAGGTCTTAAACAATCAGGCCCCATCTTATCTTAATGACTTTATAGTACCATATCACCCCATTAGAGCACTTCGCTCTCGCACTGCAGGCTTACTTGTTGTTCCTAGAGTATTTAAAAGTCAAATGGGAGGGAGAGCCTTCATTTTTCAGGCCCCTCTTCTGTGGAACCAGCTTCCAGTTTGGATTCGGGAGACAGACACTATCTCTACTTTTAAGATTAGGCTTAATTGCAAAAGAATTGACTTGAACTGATTATTTACCAGATTTATATGGTCAATGAAATGCGTATCTCCACAGGTGCTGAACCCCCTACTACATCAGTCTCAGCTGTCTCACGCTCCTCAGGCTCGGCTGGCCAGCTGTCGCATTTTAGGAAAAGTTGCCTGCAAATTTGATTCCTACATGTGAGCTGCAGCATGTAGTACTCTGTGTACTGTAGTAATATAATACAAAGAGTTCTCTTATTTGGTCTAATACTAACTCTGTTTCTGTGCATCAGCGTGAAGAAGGAGCTGCTGCCTTTGGCTCGTTCTTTATGTCAGGACCCGGAGTTTGAAGTCCGAGCCTGTATGTGCCGTCAGCTGGAGAGTATTGCGAGAGCCACTGGGTAATTGCAAGCAAATACTGAATAAACAATCATTGGGTAAAACACAACACTGACCAATCAAAAGCCCTGCACCGACCAGATGAAATCTCACCACTAACCAAACAATAACCAAGCAACCAAAAATCAAACAAAACCCAACACCTACCAAACATATGTGCTGTTTTTCTTTCAGGGTGGATGACACCAGAGCAGAGCTTCTTCCTGATCTAGTGGAACTTGCTGGAGATGAGGACAGCAGTGTCCGCCTTGCTGCCTTTGACACAATCACCAACCTAATGGAGATGATGGACAGCGGTAAGTCAGATTTCATGCGGTATGCATAGGTGGCCCAATATTTTAGTCTATTCAGTGTGTATTTGTAAACAGCTGGTTTAAAAATTCTTCTTCTCAGATGACCAACTCCACATTGTCATTCCTTTGGTGATGGCGGTGTGTGAGGCCTCGCTGCAGGAGGATGAAGCAATTATGGCATCTTTGTCATTCCAGTTTGGGAAGCTCTGCAATGAATTGGCAGGTGTGTTTCAGCAGTAAATTGACACAGTAGGACCAGTAGAAACAAAAGTCATTTGTTTATATTAATTTTTGTTAAGACATATCAGGAATGTGAAAGGTTGCAAATAGCAGCAGGTCTGGGAGTTCGGTGAGCTCTACACTTCTAAAGTTACCTGGTGTGAAAGCCTTGCCCCTATAGAACACCAGCACTGCAGAATATCTGAACACTGCCTGCTGAGGGATAGGAACCTGGAAGGAGTGTTTGAAAAGAGCAGTCTGTTGTGATCCACAGAAGTGATCTGAAACACTCTGTTTTAGATAACTTCTGTGGATCATACTGTTTGATGATCGTGTTTCAGGCTCACTGTCAGACGAGCAGAAGAGTCATTTACTGCAGACGTTTAAGGAGTTGTGTACCACTGGCCTGCAGACTGAGGGAAACCAGACTGATAGCAACAACGAATCCACGCTTATCCGCTGCAACTGCTGCTACAATCTGCCGGTAGACACGTGCACACAAACTCACAGACAAACCCTCACAGTTCGTCAGCTCTTTAGGTGGTGGGGTCACTTCCTGTTCTCTCCATCCAGGCTATGGTGGTTTTTGCAGACACAGCTCACTTCCTATCGGAGCTGTACCCTTCTTTCTCTAGTCTTTGTAGTGACCCAGAGGTCTGTGTCCGGCGCAGCGCAGCAGCCAGTTTCCACCAGGTGAGATCCAGGCCTGATTCCAGATGGTCTGTTCTCGGAGATTGGGCCTTTTGGCTGAGAAAGAAAGACATAAATGATCAAATAAAATTGCTAAATGATTGCCTCACTCTGATTGACTGCTTCCTTTCCCACCTTGCTGTCAGGTGGTCAAGTTGCTTGGTTCAAAAGTCCAGCTGCTCCACAAAGAACTTCTGTGTCTGCTTCAGGATGATGCACTGGAGGTGAGCGGCAATGCCCACTATCACTGTTTCAACAATCAGGATTTAGAGCCAAATGCCAATAACTTTCTGTGATGTCACACTTTAGAAAATCATACATCAGGTTTCGTTTGAATAAAGTGTTATGTTTGATTTTCTCTTGAGGTGCTGGATGCTCTGATGACTCATGTAGAAGAAACTTTGGAGGCAGTTCTGTCACGAGGAGAGAACCAGTCGCTGGACAACAAGGTGAGAAAATAAAACTTAATTTTCATTTTCACTTTAGTTCATCTCTCATTGTTTCCTTTAATCAAGTTCCCAGATCTGATGGCAGGACTACTGTTAGCTGAACAGAAGATTGGACGTTCCTTACGTTGGCGGCTTCACGAGAAGCTCCTGCAACGTTATAGCTGCCTGGCAAGACTGCTACCTGGAGAGCTGCTACACCAGAGCTTCTCCCCTCGCATCTTCATTATCCTCACCACCAATGTGAGCACTGCCACATGCCACACCATGTCACAGCATGCTACATACAACATCCCATAGCATCCCACAGGTGAACCTGTGACAATAACACTGCTGTTTTGGTTGCAGAAAGTGTTGCCGGTACAGAAGGCGGCAGCTCGCACATTCTGCACATTCCTGCGCTACAACCGCAAACAGGAGCAGCGTCAGGAGATGATGGGGCGACTCATACAAGGTCAGAACATTTCTGGTTCTTCTGGTGCTTTTACTCTGATATTTGAACAGCAAAACATCAATAGGAATGCAGCTAACATGTAAATGCTCACAATCTGATAATCTCAGATCTGGCTCAGGGACGCAGCTACTGGAATCGTCTGAGGTTCCTAGATGTTTGTGAAACTGCCACAGAGATTTTCTCCAGAAAATACTTCAACAAACATTTCCTGATTCCAGCACTGGAGCTAGTCCATGACCCAGTTGCCAATGTCAGGTACATCATACTCATTCTGTCCAATGAGACATTGGCAAATCTGTCCGACATCCTACTAAACACACCTGTCTGGCTCTCAGGTACAAGCTGTGCCAGTTGCTGCCCAGGTTGCGTTCTTCACTTCGTCTGCCGGCTGACAAACAGCTGCTGCAGAAACTTGACTTCTGCGTCCAGAAGCTGCTTTGCAAAGAGAAAGACAAAGATGTGGTGGCCATGATTCGCAAGGTAACACCTACCAGAGTCCAGACTAGTCCAGATTTCAGATTCTGACCGTGTTATTGATGAAGGTGATCAATGTTTCCATTGTCTTTTCCAGACAGTCTTGGAACTGGACAAACTAGACCTCTCAGAACCTGTAAGAAGTTGCTTTAACATGGAGCTGAAATGAGAATACATCAGGTTTACTGCTGACCTCTAACCTCCCTCATGTCTTGTGTCTGTGGACAGTTTCATAAGAGGCAGGAGAGGGACTTGTTGGACCAGAAGAAGGAGAAGGAGGAGACGCTGTTGCTGGAGATGGTGAGTCTGAGACCCGCTGCTAGACTACACCCTGAGCTGCCTTGCTTTGTTATAAAAACGCCTTTGTGTTGTCAGGAACAGCTGGAGAGGCAGCAGAATGAAGGAAAACTGAACTCTGACAAACATCCGGAGAGAAAAAGTGAGCTGGCCTTTTTTGGGGGGGTGGGGGGGGGGAGTCTCAGCAGAAATTTAAACCTGCAGTTCAGTCTGTAAACCGTGTTTCTTTGACAGGAAGAGACAGCAAGACCGGTCTATCTGCCACCAAGTCCATGTCTGTGTCCTCATCTGCAGGCGCCTCATCCTCCTACGGTGAGACGATGATGATGATGTTAATGATGGTGATGATGGTGATGATGATCTCCTCTCTGTGCAGATAAAGAGATGAGAAAGGCAAAGCTGTCACGGAGTCGGTCTCTCACCAGTCAGCCGACGACGTCTAAACCTGTGACGTCAGACAGATCTCTGTAAGAACATCAACTTCCTCCACTCTCACCCTTAGTTACATAAACCTTCTGCAGCACAGAAAAAGTGTGTGTCTGTGTATTAACAAGGCTGATACAAACGTCAGTCTGAGTCTAGCCTGAGGTTTGAATTCTGCTATACAAAGATCTCATCTGTGACCAACTATGAATATTATATATATTATAATATTGACAAAGTAAAGACCATTAATACAAAATAAGACTGCATGTAAAATAACATTTACTACAGTAAAAAAAGATAATACTAATAATACCTCGTTGGCTGCAAATGAACTGGTCGCCATTCTTCTGAAGTTTCTTTACAATTATCCACTTATAGTCCAGTTTTTTTAGCTAAAGCTTTTACCCAGCACATTGCACGCTCCTGCTTCCTGCTTGCTTACCGGTAGCCTATACCCACTCACACACAAGCAGTGCAATATTTGTTTAGGCAAGCTTGACCTTCAAAATAAAAGCAGCACCATTTCAACTAAATAAAATAAAAAGTAACAGATCCCACTTGCAATTACAGCTATGACATTGACAAAAAATTATGTAAACAATATCCTTATGGCAACAGTTACACAATGGATGGCATTACCTTGGCCTCCAGTAACACTGTGAGGAACCTTGGAGTTATTTTTAACCAGGATATGTCCTTCAATTTACATATTAAACAAATATGTAGGACTGCTTTCTTCCATTTGTGCAATATCTCTAAAATTAGAAATATCCTGTCTCAGAGTGACGCTAAAAAACTAGTTTATGCATTTATTACTTCGAGGCTGGACTACTGTAATTCATTATTATCAGGATGTCCTAAAAATTCCATGAAAAACCTTCAGTTAATCCAAAATGCTGCAGCAAGAGTACTGACAGGGACTAGAAAGAGAGAGCATATTTCTCCTATATTGGCTCCCCGTTAAATCCAGAATCAACCTTAAAATCCTTACTTAACACATAAAGTCTTGAATAATCATGCTCCATCTTATCTTAAAGACCCAATACCTTCTTATCTAAATGGTATTCAACAGGTACCTTATCAGAGGTAGCAGTAGGCACCATCTCAGTATCCTGTGTGTAATCTCAGGGTCCCTGTTTCATACAGTCCTGATCAAACGTTTAAGACCACTTGAAAAATGGCAAAAAATCATAATACGCATGGTTGGATCTTAACAAGGTTCCAAGTAGAGCTTCAACATGCAACAAGAAGAAATGGGAGTGAGACAAATAATTTTTTTGAGCGTTAAATTTATTGAGAACAATGCTTAAACTGAAACAGGCTGTTTTACAGCTGATCAAAAGTTTAGGACCACATGCCTTTAAAAGGCCAAATCTGTGCAAAAATGCGGATTCATTGTCATTTTCTGTCAGGAAGTCACACTGTCATGACATTCTGATGGCAAAGGCAAAAAAAACTTTCCCCTTTTGAACATGGTCAGGTTGTTGAACTGCATAAGCAGGGTCTCTTGCTGCTCTCCATCGCTGCTGAGGTGGGACGCAGTAAGACGGTCATTTGGAATTTCTTAAATGATCCTGAGGTTTATGGAGCAAAAAAGTCAAGTGGAAGACCAAAATACATTTCACTAGCACTGAGCCGGAGGATCCAATTGGCTGCTCGTCAAGACACTGGGCGATCCTCGACCCAAATTAAGGCCGTTACTGGTGCCGACCGCAGCCCCATAATCATCAGACAACATCTGAGACTGAAGGGCTTCAAACACAAAAAATGTCTTCAAAGGCCTCGTCTCCTTCAACACTACAGAACTGACCTTTTGGACTTTGCAAGAGAACACCAAACATGGGACATTGAAAGGTGGAAGAAAGTTTTATTCTCTGATGAGAAAAAATTTAACCTTGATGGTCCTGATGGTGTCCAACGTTACTGGCATGATGAGCAGATCCCACCTGCAATGTTTTCTACATGCCACAGTGGAGGGGGCGCCATAATGGTCTGGGGTGCTTTTTCCTTCAGTGGAACAATGGAGCTTCAGGAGGTGCAGGGGCGTCAAACAGCCACTGGCTATGTCCAGATGTTGCAGAGAGCATCCTTTATGACTGAGAGCCCTCGTCTGTGTAGTAACGACTGGGTTTTTCAACAGGACAACGCTATAGTACACAATGTCCACAGGACAAGGGACTTCTTCCAGTAGAGTAACATCACTCTTTTTAACTATCCTGCATATTCCCCTGATCTAAATCCAATTGAGAACCTTTCGGGATGGATGGCAAAGGAAGTTAACAAAAATGGACAACAGTTCCAGACAGTAGATGCCCTTCGTGTGGCCGTCTTCACCACTTGGAGAAATGTTCCCACTCACCTCATGGAAACGCTTGCATCAAGCATGCCGAATATTTGAAGTGATCAGCAATAATGGTGGAGCTACTCATTACTGAGTTCATGTTTGGAACTGTTTTGGGGGGTTTACGGGTTTCTTTGCAGGTGCGGTCTTAAACTTTTGATCAGCTGTAAAACAGCCTGTTGTTTTCAATAAATTGCATGTTCAAAAAACTGTTTTGTCTCACTCCCATTTCTTCTTGTTGCATGTTAAAGCTCTACTTGGAACCTTGTTAAGATCCAACAATGCAAAATACGATTTTTTGCCATTTTTAAGTGGTCTTAAACTTTTGATTGGGACTGTATTTTTCATTCTTTTTGGACTATAAAGACTTATTAAGCGATAATTCTATGGCACTGATTAATCCACAGATGAACATGTATCTTCTTAGTGTCTTTGTGTGTGTTGGAAATTTTTTAGGTTGGTTTGTATAAAATTTGCTCTTTTAATTAGAAACTATTTTTTTAACTCTACACAAGCTCTGAGAAAGACCTTACTCCACACCTTGCTAGCTAGCACACCCAGCTTCACATTTTCAAAAGAGTAATGGTTATGTATCTTCTGTAAAGACAGCAAAATCCAACCTGTGTCTGATGCATTCATCGGTGTGAGAATGGCTGTGCGTTGGTTCGAGAAATCCATTATATTCTAGTTGATTTATCAATTGTGTGTTTCAGGAAGGTCAAAGAGCTGAGCAGTGCATCTGCATCCGGGAAGGCCTCCATGTTGACCAGTAAAGGTAGCTTACTGACACTCAGGCCTGATCGACTTCAGAGTCAGTCTCCATATGAGTGTCTTTACTATTTTCCATGTCTCTTACAGATGACTCTTTAAGGACAGCTCACTTCAGCATGGGAGCCCAGTCTGCCTCCTCCATGCCAGTCCTGATCCGTAGCAACACTACTAGCCTCCTGGACAGGGCCAGTACGCTGGACCAGAGAGACCACAGGCCTAATACACTTGACTACAGGACTGGTAACATGGATCACAGGAACAATATAATGAACCACAGAACCAGTACATTGGACCAGAGAGACCACAGAACCAGTACCTTGGATCAGCGAGACCACAGAACCAGTACTCTAGAGCAGAGAGACCACAGGACCAGTACCTTGGATCAGCGCAGTAAAACAATGGATCGGGGGTGCAGCATGAAGGAAGGACAGTCCAGGAAGCTGTCCATGTGAGTTCGTTGTTCTAGCTTAAACCTGGGTCCTGTCCCACAACATGGCATTAGAAAAAGTGAGTTCAGGTGCTTTGGGACCAAACAGTTTATTAGAGGACCAAAGCAGCCATCTGTGGACATCACAGAATTACCATGAGATAAGAACCACATCGTAAATTGTTTGATCCACAGTTTTTTAATTTTTATCTACACTTTATTATCTTTATTACTTTATTTATCTACACCTGAGAGATTTAAAAATCAACCACGACCAACAAACAAATTAAATGTGTTTTTGACTCTTTCCCATTACACTCCTGTTTAAAGTTTAAACATAAATCCTTCACCGTGATCCAGAATTCAGCTCCTTTGGAGGCTCCACCTTTTATTTACTCACCATCATGATGGTGGTTTTCTTTGCCCATACAGATGAATGCAGAGCAGTAAAGTTATTGATTATTGATTGACCTCTGATCAGCTGATCTCAGGGCTACTGAGTAAGAAGTCTGATCAGGTTTCATTTTCTCTTATTTTGCAGAAACAGAAAGTCGAACTCTTTCAGCGTCCAATCGGGACGAGACTGAAGATGATGATATCATCATACCTCCACCAGGCCATCAGCCAGTCAGCATTCAGAAAAGAGTTTCCATTCAGCTTCAGGACATTACCCAGAATACATCAGGACCTCATCAGAGACAGGGGAGTCTGATTCTACCTGTATCTATTAAGAACTGTGTAGTCTGATGATCTCATCCTGCCACCTGATTGATTCAGTAAAAGAGTCCACCCACAGATTGTTGCTGTGTTCTTATTGGTTAAAGCAGGGGTCTCAAACTCGTGGCCTGGGGGCCACTTGCAGCTCCCTATGTTGACGTGAAGAAATATAATGCGGTTTGATCTGTGAGGTTACTTTTTTTGTTAGGGAAGATTTGTTTGTTGTTAAGTGCAATGTTAAAACAAGTTCTTTAAAAAGCCAAAAATGGACAGCAAGGCAATGTAACCAGAGAGTACAAACATGCTGAGGGATTGGCTGTGTTAGTTCAGTGAGAGAGTCAAAAACTAATGTGTACACAGCATTTTTACTCTGTTAAATATGAACAAAATGATAGCAGAAGTGCTACCACATGTCTAGCCAGAAAGAGAGGACCAATGTGTTTATTTGGTCATTCAATGAAAGGCTTCAGTTAAGAGAGAGGGAAAAAAATTGTCTTGTTATACAATATTTTAATTTTTTTTTAAAACCAAACAAACAAACACTACATTTCAGGAAATATTTGTGGGTGTTTTCTTGTTTGTTTGTTTTGTACTACTTGAACATTAAAGTGGCCCTCCAATGAGACGACAGTGCCGGGAGTGGCCCACAGCTCATTTAAGTTTGACACCCCTGGGTTAAAGGTTTCAGCTGCTGTCCTGTGACTTTTTTCTCTGAGCTTCTCTCATAGTGTCATTTCAATAAAAGTTCAAATGATCCCAAGGTCAGAAAAAAGTGAATATCAATCCCACTCCACCTGCAGCATTAACACGTTTCCTTACTGATTATCTAACAAAGTCATACGTTGTTAATCATCAGTCACGGTGAACAAACAAGGACTGAAAAACCCTACATGTAATGCAGTACTTTTACTTGATATTTGTACATCAGCGGAGGTTGAGAATACTTCTTCCACAGGTGAGCACCTATGAACACATCAGTGCTGCAGAGGATTCACATTAAATAGGTTTAATATTTCATAAATGCAACAGCACAGGACACACAACATGCTAATCAGCTGTAAACACAAAGTGCGGCTGATGGAGAGGTCTACATCAGAATTTCGCACAGAAGTTCAAAAAGTGGAAAAGAATAAAAAAACAACGTTTAAAACAAACAATAAAATATCAGAGCTAACTTACACTCAGTCACACTAGAGGAAAATATAGGAGAATAACCTTCATGTGACCAGGAGAAACCAGCTGAATGACTGCACTGAATTTTTTCACGTCTGGGGCTGATTGTAACTAATCCGGCAACCTATCACTGAATCATCTAACTTATAAACACAGACAGATTGCCAACATGGATAAATGACTCAGCCCTAAAACTTTGGCTCTGTCCTGTCGCACTTTACTCAGTCCTCACTTTGAGCGTTAACCCTAACATATCCCTGCTCCACAGTGATACTGGGACTTCCCAAAAAGTTGATTCTCTTCATCTGGACGTTTTCAGCGAGAAACGTTTTGTCATCATCAGGTGACTTCTTCAGTCTCAACTCACTGCAGGTTTCGAAACTTATAAACAGTACATTTGCACAATGACTGAAACTAGCCCACTGAATAATGGGCTGTGAGGTCAGTTCCTTGATCAATTATATGCAACTTGTCATGACCATTGATCAACAACCACTGATCAAAGCCTATTGATCAATAGCCATGAGTACCATTCACAGAGAGAAATTCAGTGGGCTAGTTTCAGTCATTGTGCAAATGTACTGTTTATAAGGTTGGAAACCTGCAGTCAGCTGAGACTAAAGAAGTCACCTTATGATGATGAAACGTTTCTCCCACTGAAAACGTCCAGACGAACAGAATCAACTTTTTGGGGATTTCCTTACCTAGATGATTGAGCATGCATCAAGACAAATACCGGGATTTGACTTAAACTGAACAAAACTGAACTTGATGGAGCATCACGGGGAGGGAGGAGAATCCCAACACACTGTGGATGCAAGGTCCTATTGTCTTTTAGAGCAGAGCGGCTTTAAAAGTGCTTTATTCTTCACAGAGATCAGTACACAACAAAACGTGTGTGCACACACAGAGCTACATTCATATTTCCTTCTTTTACTTCCCTCAATAGGCCCTAATGCATAATGTATCTCTGCCAACATGCAGCTATTAATGTGGCCATGTCAGTGTTTTAGAATGTTTGAACGTCACGATATTTTAAATGGGTTCAATTAATGCGTGCAAAGACTTACGCATTCTCCAAATACAAGAGAAATGTTTAACACACAAGAACTAAATCCAGCTGTGACATGTATGTGTCCAACTGCAACAATAGAAAATGCGGCCAGTTTAAAGAAAGAAGTGATAAAATTTATACTCAGTAGATTCTTAAGAAAACAGACCGCATTAATGAAGGATTTTTCTTCAGCATTCCTGCCGCGCCTCAACTATGAACTTGGGAAGGAGGAGTCTTGCTCCATTCACTGAGATCAACGGCAGACTTTAAGAGTCTGAGGGTTAATATGAAAATGACTCAGCTCTGTATCACAGCACCATGGACCACAGGTGTTGATTCTATCATTCAGGAGTGTGTCTGTTCTTCTCTATGGGCCCATTATAGTAGCTCCAGAACCATTTACCTAGTAATTCTTTAGAGATGCCCTCATAGCGAAGCTTTCTTACTGTGGATACAGAACTCCAAAATATGAAAATATTCTTACTAATTGATCACCGCTTTATCACATCTTAATCCACCAATGTTGGCCTGAAGACAGCAGCTGAGTAGGAGTGGTTCCTCTAATAACTAATTTGTGTCTTCAAAGTGACCATCTCAAAGGTTCACAAAGATCACAAGGTGACTGCACACGGTCACACCGTGATCTGCAACCATTGTTTTTCCTAGTGTGACTGTGCTCTTATTGATGATGATAAAGATGTAGTTACAGTCAGATGTCAGAGAGAATGTTACAGACAAGCCGCTAATGGGACACTAACAGAGTTAATAATGTAAATCGCTGTTATTAAATGACAATATCTAGCTAATATTTATCACAGGACATTATTAGAAGATGGGACGGGGGGTGGACTGTTTGCCGCGGTGGAGGCTGTGGGTTGGTGTGTGGTCCCATTTATTTGTGGGTGGGGTCGTTGACTCGGCCAATGAACATCAGGCCACTGGTGCTTTGATGGTAGATGATGAAGATGAAGGGTCTGTTGAACGTCAGTCGAGGAGGAGGTGAGGAGAACACGGCATCTCCGGTGCTGGTGTCACTGCTGCTCTCTTCGACAGAGATGACGGACTTATGATACACCTGAGAGGAGAAGAAACCACAGCAGAATCTCGAATATTTAAACCTTTCCTGAATAAATAAGCACAGATGTTGTCACCAGGTGATCAAATCTCTGTTGTGACAATGAACACTCTAAAATATGGACGTAATGTCTGGGTCTGAAAAGTGAAGCAAACACTGAAATGACTTAAACCTGTATTCTCTGTAATGGCAACTTGAAGGAGATAACTGAGGGCAAAAAGGTTTCTAGTCCTTTATGAAATTTGGTGGTGAAAAGGGCTTCCTGACCTCTGACCACAGTTCAGGGCTCAGTCCTGTGTTTTAGAAAGGAGGATGACCCAGGGGACGCTTGTGATCACATAGAAAGTGATTGACCAGCAACTTTTTACCCCTTTTGCCTGGATGTTAGACGCTCCAGGCTCTTGTTTTTTTTTAATTTAATTTAATTCAATTTAATTTATACAGTGCCAAATCTCAGCAACGGTCACCTCAAGGTGCTTTATATTGTAAGGTAGACCCTACAATAATACATACAGAGAAAAACCCAACAGTCATATGACGCCACTTTGGCAACAGTGGGAAGGAAAAACTCGTAAAAAAAACCATAGGCCCACCCCAGTGAATGCTGGTCCTATACCAGTCCCTTTACTTACAGAAAATGGCACTACAGTTCTTCCTAGCTGACTTAACAAGATAAACAACAAAACAAAAAAAAGAAGTATTAACCTACAAATTAAACTAGTAAATATCCCAAAAATATATGTAAACCAACAACAAGCTTCAACAAATTTCAAAAATAATAAAAATAAAGAATAAATAGCTCCAACACCTGGAATTACAGGTGTAACCATAAAGAGACTTTATTCTGAACTCTGCCCTTTGATGACATCACAACCCCCCTCCAGGTGGAGATGCCTCATGTCCAAACAGCTCTTAATGTGGCAGACACTCACCTGTTTAAGTTTGGACCCTTCAGCTCCACCCATGTTGCTGAGGTCAGCGTTGTCCTGAAACACCTGGGTGATGTCAAGAGTCTGCAGTGCATCCTTAAGTGAGTATGAACGCTCCAATATGAAGCGAGGAAACTGCACCTCCAATTTCCTGTTTACAAAAGAAGAACATTTATTTCCTGGTTTTAATGAAGAAGCCAGTGGGAGGAAGAAAAGGAAGGAAGAACAGGAGAGGAAGGAGGGAAAGGAAAGGAAAGGAAAGGGGCCTCACGTCTTCTTCAGCTGGCGGATCCAGGCCTGGATCTTATCAGCCGTAACTTCCTCCTCCACGGCAGTGACGTCCACGCCTTCATCGGGAAGAACGGCCAACATGGCTGCGCCGTCTGTCATCGGCAGCTTCAGCACGCCAGCCTTCACCGCAGCATCGTACGCCAGCAAGTACTTATCGGCCCTGAACATCATGGGAACCATGACGACATGATAGCTATCCACGTAGAACCGCTCGTCCTGAGTGGACGACGCATTAAAGGGCGGAGTGAAGCTTGCTGAAACACACAGAAACTTTATTTAAACACATTATTGAGACAAGCTGCAGTTCTTCTGACGTCCAGCAGAGGAGTCAAGCACAGGACTGTGAGTGACCTATGGTATTAACGTCCTGACACTTTCATTGGTGTGGAGATTTTAAGCATGTTGATGCGGGCTCCATGCTATCGGCGTACCAGCAGAGCGTGGACCAAGAACAGGGGACAATCAAAAGAGCCGTCACACCTTAGTTCAAAGACTGAGGAGGTGTAGTCAGCGGAGCTTCGCAGGACTGCTTCAACACTCTAAGTCCCACCCTCTGGCAGATGATACATACCTCGGTAGGCGGTAACGGCGGCAAGCAGCAGCTGGGTCTGATGGTCCACTTCAGAAATGAAATCCTGGACCTGGTCTACGGTCTGCTCCAGCGCCCAGTGGTTGATGGTCTTGACGGCTTCGTAAGCCTCTGTGTAGTCCACGCCCTGAACTGTGCCTCCGAGCTTGGTCTGAACCAGGTTCAGGTAGGATGAGGCCACCTGGACACTCTGAGAGGGGAAGATGGCCGCACCCTGCTGCAGAGAGACTGTCGGAATGGCGTTCCTCAGAGCCTGAAACACATCTGAGCACAGAGGCACCACTTAGAACCTGAACCACAACCAGAATCTGGTGACCCTTGACCTTAAACCCACCTGGGAGTGTCTGAGCTTCCAGCCCAGTCAGCGTGAGTCCCGCCTGCAACTGCTCGCGGGTCTGTCCGTTGGTGGCACTCAGCAGCACTGTCAGAGCAGCAGACAAAGTGAACGGACACAACAGGACGTTCTCGTCAGTGCGGTCGGCGAGTGCTCGGTACAGACGGGCACCAAAGTCCGCGTTCCTGCTGATCAGGTCCTGCAGAGCACTGGTCTCAGAGGAGGCGGGGCTTAGCAGGAGGGCAAGGACAATGCTGACCAATGAGATGGGGCTCAGGTGAGTCATGGCGTCCTGCATGTTAGATAAACAGAGAAGCCTGAACCTGGGGTCCATTCTTCGTACCTCGCTTACTACATCCAAGATCAAATGACACATCCAAGATCAAATCATCGCGCCAACTTTGAGCTCGCTAATCCGGTTCTCCGAACACACCTGTTGTTGACGATTAGTATAGCTGGATGAAGTAATCTGAGATCACTGGGTGGCTTAAAAGGGGCTACGCATCGATAGTAGAAACATTGATCGGCAACCCTTTGATTGGTCGGCGAAGATGTCGAAGGAGCGCGCTCAGTATTTTTCGGCAGCAGAGCAAGAACTCTTGATTGAGGGATTTCAGGAGTTTCAGAGTTTAATTAAAACGCAAGGGAACACTGCAAAGGCTGCAAAAGCAAGGAGAGAGGGCTGGCAGAAAGTTGCTGACAAATTAAACTCGTAAGTAATTTATTATATTATATTACATTATATCCTCTTTCACATTAGAGCCACAACAGGACCCACTAGAACATGGGAACAAGTAAAAGTGAAATATAAGAATATTCTACAGAATGGTAATATTTATCACTTATATTGCTTTTAGTCTCTTGAAAAGAGACCCTGAAATAATCTGTTTGTTTATAACAGCAACAAAGATAAGGGCAGAGCAAATAAAGACAGGTGGTGGTCCTGCACCCCCTCGTCACACCCCGGCTTTTTGTACTGTGACATTTATTGACATTGTGGGTTTTTTGTAAATGGTAAATGGACTGGTTCTTATATAGCGCTTTTCTACTCTTCTGAGCACTCAAAGCGCTTTACACAACTTGTGCATTCACCCATTCACACCCATTCGCCCAAGCACATTTGTCTAAGTGCTTCTTTTAACTAACATTCACACACATTCATACTCCGATGGATGCATCGGAGAGCAATTTGGGGTTAGTATCTTGCCCAAGGATATTTGGCATGCAGAGTAGGGGAAGCCAGGAATCGAACCACCAACCTTCCGATCAGTAGGTGACCTGCTCTACCACCTGAGCTACAGCCACCCTTTGTGTGTAGTTTTACATAACACTCCATCACTTTTACCTGTTCCCATGCAAGGGGTGACTGAAGCATGCACAGTAAGTTGGGAGATATATATATATCTATATATATATCTATATATATCTTATATATATCTATATCTTATATATATCTATATCTTATATATATCTATATCTATAGAGAGAGAGAGAGAGAGAGTGTGTGTGTGTGTGTGTGTGAGTGTGAGAGAGAGAGAGAGAGAGAGAGAGAGAGAGAGAAGCTAAAGGATCCTGTCTATCCCGCAATATACGCTGAATTCTGAAAACTCTCCTTATCAATCTTGCACCTTCCGCAATGGGTTGCTCGCGTACAAATGGACAGGACATGGCTGCGACAGACTTCCCAAATCCACCTTCGCTTTTATAGCCGTGGTCTCTCATCTTGATTACACGAAGTGTTTTACTATTACTACTCTAAAATATGAATTACATCTGAAATAATCAAATACATGAAATAGAATTATTAATAGTACATTTCCCTTTTTTTAGGAAATGACCTGTATGTATCTGTATGATATCAATAAAAGAATCAAATACTGCATTATCTTTAGTTACATTGATAATATTTATTTATGGAAAAACAGTGGAGAAATATCGCTGTTGCTTTCGTATAAATGAAGCGGACATACCTGAGTGGCCGCGATCTAATCCTGTTTACGTAAAGTAAGCCTGCTCCCGAGCAGGTTTACGCTTACGGATCTGTTGCTATGACAGCAAGTCCCGGATGAGCTTCGGAGAACCGAACGATCCAAGATCGCGCGAAATCGTCAACAATCAAATCCAGCTAACTTACTTAGCGAGGTACGAAGAACGGACCCCTGTGCCGTTTACCTGGGGCCCGTTCTTCGTACCTCACTAAGTAAGTTAGCCGGATTTGAATGTTGACGATTTCGCGCGATCTTGGATCGTTCGGTTCTCCGAAGCTCATCCGGGACTTGCTGTCATAGCAACAGATCCGTAAGCGTAAACCTGCTCGGGAGCAGGCTTACTTTATGTAAACAGGATTAGATCGCGGCCACTCAGGTATGTCCGCTGCAGTTATATGAAAGCAAGAGCGATATGTTGCCACTGTTTTACCATAAATAAATATTATCAATGTAACTAAAGATAATGCAGCATTTGATTCTTTTATTGATTTCATACAGATACATACAGGTCATTTCCGAAAAAAAGGGAAATGTACTATTAATCATTCTATTACATGTAGTAGATCATGTCAGATGTAATTCATATTTTAGAGTAGTAATAGTAAATTACTACGTGCAATCAAGATGAGAGACCACGACTATAAAAGCGAAGGTGGATTTGGGAAGTCTGTCGCAGCCATGTCCTGTCCGTTTGTACGCGAGCAAGGAAGGTGCAAGATTGATAAGGAGAGTTTACAGAATTTAGCGTATAATGCGGGATAGACAGGATCCTTTAGCTCAGCGCGACGGTGTGCTCATAGAGAGATATCGATTCTCCCGTGAGGGTATTATTTACTTTCTTCCTCTCTCTCTCTCTCTCTGTATAGATATATATATATATATATATGTATATATATATACATAGAGGACAGTTACAAGTACCTGGGGATCCCACAGGCGAATGGGAACCATGAAGAGGCCGCTAGGAAAGCTGCAACCACCAAGTACCTGCAGAGGGTCAGGCAAGTCCTGAGGAGTCAGCTGAACGGTAAGAACAAGATCCGGGCAATCAACACCTACGCCCTGCCCGTGATCAGGTACCCTGCTGGGGTAATAGGCTGGCCAAAGGAGGAGATAGAAGCCACTGACATCAAGACAAGAAAGCTCCTTACCATGCATGGAGGGTTTCACCCCAAGTCCAGCACCCTGAGGTTGTACGCTAAGCGGAAGGAAGGGGGCCGGGGACTGGTGAGTGTCAGCACCACAGTCCAGGATGAGACAAGAAACATCCACGAATACATCACGAAGATGGCCCCAACTGACAGTGTGCTCAGTGAATACCTCAGGCAGCAGAAACCCAAGAAAGAGGAGGAAGGCGAGGAACCATCATGGAAGGACAGGCCCCTGCACGGTATGTACCACCGGCAGATAGAGGAGGTGGCTGATATCCAGAAATCCTACCAGTGGCTGGACAAAGCTGGACTGAAAGACAGCACAGAGGCACTAATCATGGCAGCACAAGAACAAGCTCTGAGTACAAGATCCATAGAGGCTGGGGTCTATCACACCAGGCAAGACCCCAGGTGCAGGCTGTGTAAAGATGCCCCAGAGACAATCCAGCACATAACAGCAGGGTGCAAGATGCTAGCAGGCAAGGCATACATGGAACGCCATAACCAAGTGGCCGGCATAGTGTACAGGAACATCTGTGCCGAGTATAACCTGGAAGTCCCAAGGTCAAAATGGGAGACGCCCCCAAGGGTGATGGAGAATGACCGAGCTAAGATCCTGTGGGACTTCCAGATACAGACGGACAAAATGGTGGTGGCTAACCAACCGGACATAGTGGTGGTAGACAAACAGAAGAAGACGGCCGTAGTGATCGATGTAGCGGTTCCGAATGACAGCAACATCAGGAAGAAGGAACACGAGAAGCTGGAGAAATACCAAGGGCTCAGAGAAGAGCTCGAGAGGATGTGGAGGGTGAAGGTAACTGTGGTCCCCGTGGTAATCGGAGCACTAGGTGCGGTGACTCCCAAGCTAGGCGAGTGGCTCCAGCAGATCCCGGGAACAACATCGGAGATCTCTGTCCAGAAGAGCGCAGTCCTGGGAACAGCTAAGATACTGCGCAGGACCCTCAAGCTCCCAGGCCTCTGGTAGAGGACCCGAGCTTGAAGGATAAACCGCCCGCAGGGGCGTGCTGGGTGTTTTTTTTTTTTTTTTCATATATATATATATATATATATATATATATATTGTAACGATGGTTAAATGTTATTTTACAGTGACATGTTGGTTATCTCTGCACACTGTTGTTATTTCTTTAAGATACATGTTTGGTTGTGCTGCAGGAAAAAGGGAGTTAATGTGTGCAGGAAGGGGAGGGGGGTCTTTGTGGTTGTGTGTGACTGCGGGGCTGAAGAGAGGCGGTATGAGAGCACTCTCCCCGGAGTTAACGGCCTGTTTGCCTGTCACCGAATAAACGGACAAACTGAGACCAAAACGTTTGGTTCTTGAGAACGTTACACTGGTGTCAGAAGTGAAGAACGTCCGCCTGAAATGCCCGACAACCTGTTGCTGGCGACGCTGACCGTCACGAGACCGGAGGATGTTGCCGGACAAGATTAAGAGGGAGACGGAGGAGAGGGAGGAGAGGGAGGTTCGTCCACGCTCGCCTGCCCATAGAGTGAGGGAAACGGCGCTGCGGCTGTCTGCTGAGGCTGGATTTTCTCCAGGTTTGACTAGGCTCGGGACATTTTCGCACCGTGGCCGCGATTCCGGTGGGGGGGAGTCGACCTCGCTTGGCGCGCCGTCACGTGATGTAAACAAACATGGCGGCGCCCAGCAAGCTGCCGCGAACATAAAAACGCCTAAGTTCGGCGGCAAGACGCCATGGGAAGTGTTTATTGCACAGTTTGAGCTGTTAGCTGTTGCAGCTGGCTGGTCTGAGGAACATAAAGCTCTCCAATTGGCTTTGTGCCTGAGGTCGGAGTTCCACAACAGACGCAGATTGCCAGGAGAGCCCCTTCGCATTTTGGCCCATGAAGTCGAGTGTCTTTGCCGGAGGGCGTATGACAGCATGCCACCATCAGTGCAGGCGGAGTTAGCTCGGGACCAGTTCCTGCAGGCCCTGCGCCCTAAAGAGCTCCGTATGCAAACTCAGCTTGCTCGACCGGCCACGCTCAGTGTGGCCCTGGAGCTAGCGTTGGAGAGGGAGATGCTTGCAGGATCCTCTGGGGGCGCTGATGACACACATGTGGTGAGGGCTATGTCAGCACCTGCGGAGCAGATGGAGATGCCGGCGGGCCCGTGCAGTTTGGTTCAGATGGCTTCTCTGCAGTCGCCTTCCCCTCGGGCTAGCCCACGCCGCCGACCACAGAGCTGCTGGGGATGTGGACAAGTTGGACACCTCATCAGGCAGTGCCCCAAGCTTGCAGTGGTTCAGGGAAACGCCCACAGGCCCGTGTAGGTGGGAGTACACGGGCCAGGGAGTACGACATCCCCACACCACCGCCATTTCCACCCAGTGCGGTCATCGCTGTGGGCTGGACCCAGGTTGGCGACTTTTGCCATGTTCCAGTGATGATTGCGGGGGTTTCCTGTACGGCCCTTCTGGACACGGGGTCCAATGCAACGCTGGTCCGACCCGATGTCGTCCCAACCGGAGCTGCTGTGCAACCGACTAATGTGCGACTTAAGACTGTGACCGGGGATCTGGCCCCAATTAGAGGGAGGGGAGTGTTCCAGTTTAAGGTGGGGGACCTCGGTGTGCCTTATGCTGCCTGGGTGGCTGACGTGCAGGACGCCTGCATCCTTGGGCTGGATTTTTTGCGAGCCATTGGTGGTGTACTGGACCTGGGCAAAGGCTTCCTCATACTCCCTGATGGGAAGAAGGTGCAGCTTATTCCTCCCCCGGTCTGCCCAGCATCTGCCGCAGCATCCACCTCCACCTCGGAGACCCCCGCAGACCCGCCAGCAGAACAGCGAGCGGGGGAGGAGGAGAGGCTCTCAGCAGTGAGGAGCATCTGGTCAAAGAACTGTGAGGGGCTGACTCCACAGCAGCAAGAGAGTCTATGGCAGGTACTAAGAGAGTTTAGTGACATTTTTGCCCTGAAAGAAAGTGATGTTGGCTTGACACACTTGGTAGAGCACGTCATTGAGACCGGGGATGCCCAGCCTATTAAAGTGCGCCCCCGCCGCCTGCCCCTGGCTCATCAGGAGGCTGCTGACAGAGAGTTGTGTGAAATGATGAAGGCGGGCATCATAGAGCCATCTGATAGCCCGTGGGCCTCCGCTGTGGTGATGGTGCCTAAGAAAAACAGCCCAAGGATGCGTTTCTGTGTGGACTACAGACCACTCAACAAAGTGACAAAAAAGGACTCTTACCCCCTTCCCAGGATTGACGAGTCTCTCGATTTAGTAGCCGGATCCTCCTGGTTCTCCACCCTTGACCTGCGGAGTGGCTACTGGCAGGTGCCACTGTCCCCTGAGTCCAGACCGAAGACAGCCTTCTGCACCAACAGGGGACTATGGCAGTTCAAAGTCCTGAGCTTTGGTCTTTGTAACGCTCCTGCTACCTTTGAGAGGCTGATGGACAGTGTGCTGGCTGGTGTCCCACGCCAACGGTGTCTGGTCTACCTGGATGACCTTCTAGTACACGGGAGCTCCTTTGATGCTGCCCTGGATGCCCTGAGACAAGTGTTGGGGAGGGTGGCAGCTGCAGGCCTGAAGCTGCACCCCGACAAGTGCCACTTCATGAGGAGGGAGGTGGAGTTTCTGGGCCACAAGCTGGGTCAGGAGGGCATCGGCACTTTGGAGGAGAAAATTCACACCATTACTGAGTGGCCCACACCAGCGGACCAGAAACAGCTCAAAAGCTTCCTAGGACTGGCGTCTTATTACAGGAGGTTTGTGAAGGGCTTTTCCTCTATAGCTGCACCACTCTTCCGCCTGCTGCAGAAGGACCGTGACTTCATCTGGACCCAGGACTGTCAGCAGGCATTCAACACCCTCCGCAGATCGCTGACGGAGTCCCCAGTCCTCGCCCCCCCTGACCCCACCCTGCCTTTTGTCCTGGACACTGACGCAAGCAATGTGGGGCTGGGAGCTGTGTTGTCGCAGGTTGGGCCGGAAGGTGAGAAGGTGGTGGCGTACTTCAGCCGGGTCCTGAACAGGAGTGAGCGGCGCTACTGTGTCACACGACGAGAGCTGCTGGCCGTGGTGGCAGGGGTGAGACACTTTAAGTACTACCTGTGTGGCACATCATTTGTTATCAGAACTGATCATGCCGCCCTCCAGTGGCTAATGTCTTTCAGGGAGCCAGAGGGACAGGTAGCTCGCTGGCTGGAAGAGCTCCAAGCCTTCAATTTCACTGTGGAGCACAGAGCAGGGACGCACCATTCTAACGCAGACGCCCTCTCTCGCCGCCCATGTGCTGCAGCTGGCTGCCGTTACTGTGAGAAGCGAGAGGAGACAGAGCGGGAACTCACAACAATGGATGGAGCAACACAGCTCACCTGCAGGGCTCTTCTGGTGGTGGATGCAGCGGAGTGGAGGGCACGGCAGGAACAAGACACTGACCTGCTGCCAGTCCTGCAGTGGCTGGAGAGGGAGGAGCGACCCCTTTGGGATGAGGTCACTGGGTTTTCCATCTGTACCAGGGGGCTGTGGGCCAAGTTTACAGCTCTCAGGCTGAAGGAGGGGGTGTTGGAGCGTGCCTGGAAGGATCCTGCCACAGGGGAGGAGAGGTGGCAGGTTGTGGTGCCAAGGTCGCTGAGGTCAGCTGTGCTGGAAGCCTGCCATGGGAGCACTGGCTCCAGCCACTTTGGGGTGTCCAAGACCCTCCGCCGCCTCCGCCAGGGCTACTACTGGGGTCAGCAGCGGAGAGATGTGGAAGACTTTTGCCGCAGCTGTGATGCATGTTCCTCGCACAAAGGGCCACAGGATCAGTCCCGGGCTCAGCTTCAGCAGCAACCAGCTGGAGCTCCAATGGAGCGAGTAGCTGTGGACGTCATGGGCCCATTTCCTCGTACAGACAGAGGAAACCGCTATGTCCTTGTGGCCATGGACTATTTTACCAAGTGGCCGGAAGCATATGCCATCCCAGATCAGGAGGCTGAGACTGTCGCTGATGTATTAGTGGAGGGGATGTTCAGCCGCTTTGGAACAGCAGAGACCCTCCACAGTGACCAGGGGCGTAACTTTGAGTCCAAGGTATTTGCTGCCATGTGCGAACGCCTGGGGATTAAGAAGACCCGCACCACCCCACTTCACCCCCAAAGCGATGGACTGGTGGAAAGGTTTAACAGGACGCTGGCCCAGCAGCTAGCCATCCTTACCTCAGAACACCAACAGGACTGGGACTACCATCTTCCCCTTATCCTCATGGCCTACAGGTCGGCAGTGCAAGACTCCACCCAATGTACACCTGCCCTGCTCATGTTAGGGAGAGAGCTGAGAACTCCCGCAGAGTTGGCTTTTGGGAAGCCCCCGGACGCGCCAGAGGCACCACCAGGCCGGGACTACGCAAGGAGGCTGCAGGACCGGCTGGATTCTGCACATTCCTACGCCCGGGAGCAGCTGGCGAAGGCAGGCCTGCGCCAAAAGAGGAATTATGACATCACCACTAAGGGGAGGCACTTCCATGCTGGGGAGCTGGTGTGGGTCTACAGCCCAAAGAGAAAAAGGACGGTGTCCTAAACTGGATAGCAGCTGGGTGGGGCCCTGCAGCGTCCTGGAGCGAGTGGGGGAAGTTGTTTACAGGGTGCAGTTGCCTCCTAGAGGGAGGAAAGTGGCGCTGCACAGAGACCGGATAGCCCCCTATAGAGGGCAGTCCCTCCCCTCCTTCCCTGAGGGACGTGTACAGAGTTCCCATGACCCTGCACAGAGGGACCCCCGGCCGGAGCTGCGTTCCCCTCCCTCGGACTCTCCACCTCAAAGCCCCGAAGCTCCGTGTACACCCCAGGGGCTCAGGAGGTCAAGGAGGGAACGTAGGCTACCACCCCGCCTCAGAGACTGTGTTGTTCCCTCGGGGACGAGGAACTTATTGCTGGGGGGGCAGTGTAACGATGGTTAAATGTTATTTTACAGTGACATGTTGGTTATCTCTGCACACTGTTGTTATTTCTTTAAGATACATGTTTGGTTGTGCTGCAGGAAAAAGGGAGTTAATGTGTGCAGGAAGGGGAGGGGGGTCTTTGTGGTTGTGTGTGACTGCGGGGCTGAAGTGAGGCGGTATGAGAGCACTCTCCCCGGAGTTAACGGCCTGTTTGCCTGTCACCGAATAAACGGACAAACTGAGACCAAAACGTTTGGTTCTTGAGAACGTTACAATATATATACTTACTGTACTGTATATACTTACTCCCGACTTACTGTGCATGCTTCAGTCACCCCTTGCATGGGAACAGGTAAAAGTGATGGAGTGTTATGTCAAACTACACACAAAAAAACCCACAATGTCAATAAATGTCACAGTACAAAAAGGGGTGTGACGAGGGGGTGCAGGACCACCACCTGTCTTTATTTGCTCTGCCCTTTTCTTGGTTGCTGTTATAAACAAACAAACAGATTATTCCAGGGTCTCTTGTCATAGACTAAAAGCAATATAAGTGATAAATATTACCATTCTGTGGAATATTCTTATATTTCACTTTTACTTTTTCCCATGTTCTAGTGGGTCCTGTTGTGGCTCTAATGTGAAAGAGGATATGATGTAATATAATATAATGTGGTATAATATAATATCACATGATATAATGTAATATCATGGATCACTTACGAGTTTAATTTGTCAGCAACTTTCTGCCAGCCCTCTCTCCTTGCTTTTGCAGCCTTTGCAGTGTTCCCCTGCGTTTTAATTAAACTCTGAAACTCCTGATATCCCTCAATAAAGAGTTCTTGCTCTGCTGCCGTGAAATACTGAGCGCGCTCCTTCGACATCTTCGCCGACCAATCACAGGGTTGCCGATCAATGTTTCTACTATCGATGCGTAGCCCCTTTTAAGCCACCCAGTGATCTCAGATTACTTCATCCAGCTATACTAATCGTCAACAACAGGTGTGTTCGGAGAACCGGATTAGCGAGCTCAAAGTTAGCGCGATGATTTGATCTTGGATGTGTCATTTGATCTTGGATGTAGTAAGCGAGGTACGAAGAACGGGCCCCTGGGCCTTACATGTGAGGTAAACACGACATCACAACAATCAGATGAACAGGTGATCGACCACGTCATCGGTCCACAGGGCCACGCCCTTAACATCTCATGACGTCATTTGTTTTCGTTTCTATTTCCTGATCAGACTTTTAATGTTAATTAATTCTCGATCACTGATCAATCGCTGATTAGCTGACTAACAGCGGAGGAAACAATCACAAATCTTACTGATGATCGAGTCAGTCTACCGCTGTAAACAACAACAAACAACCGACAGGAAACAAACACGTTGACATCATCGTCTGACCTGCAGCTGTTCTTCGATCTTTGATTTTTGATCTGAAGCTTCACGCGACGTGTATCACCGACCAGCTCCCATTCCGACCCTCACCGGAAACTACATCTCAGAGTACGACACGCCCATTTCAAAATAAAAGCCGAAACTTTATATTACGTAAAAAAAAAAAAAAAACAAAAACCGATTTTTTTTTTTTTTAACTCAATAAGATCAGCTGATCGGCCATAAAGGATCTCACCCCGCTTTGTGGTCTTCATCACGTTCAAGAAACGCAAGCTTTTCTTTTCCGGAAAGCGTCAGTTACCATGGTAACAGTGTGTGCCCCTTACCTGGAGAAGATGACAGGAATTTTTCTGATTCAGTGAAGCACAAAACACCATCATACGACAGGGTATGAGAACAATATGGAATGTGGCGATAAAAGGCTGCTGTCCCCTCCTCGTGTAGATGAGTCAGTGAAACAAAGCGATCAGCCCCACAGTGATACATCATCCATCCTCGTTCATGCACGAGGGTGTAACCATCGATAACCTCGCATCTGTCCATTACCAGACATTTCGTTTTGCACAAACCCAATCTTCTACGTTTGTGTTTTCCTTCTGATCAGACGAAGCTTGCTGTTCCATCTCTTCAACGTCCTCATGCTGATCTCCGCCCTGTGTTTATGATTCCAAAGACAAATTGTTTCCTTCCTTGTTACTACAACCGAAAGTACGACCTCGATAACACAGCGGTAGTTTGTCCTGAAACAACAGTTGTAATCTGCACATTACCACTTTTATTTCTCAGACTGATCAAGAATGGCTTTTTATTTTTCTAAATGTGGCTGTACCATCCTCACCGGGATACTCGCTTGCTTCTATGTTGAAAGATTGGGTTGGTTTCCTGTTGTTATGGCAGTGAAACTGTGCAAGCGGTATGAAAAGAAAAAAAAGAATGCTTGGACACTGCTAGCATAATGGACAGGTTTTTGACGGGGCTCCCACACAAACGCAAAGCAGGAGATGAAGTATCGCCAAATAGGTTTCCAAACCAACTTCCTTCCAAGCCAAAGACTAGAAAATATGGTGAAGCATATCTTCCCTTTGGCTTCACCTGCACAAGTGCCAGTAGGTCTCCCCTGCAAATAGTTTTCCCTGCGTCGGGAGCACGCGCTTGGCTCTCCAAATCATGGACAAACAGTATCCAACAATGTTGATTTTTAGTTGACAAACACTTCTTGTAATAACTACTCCTGAAATTTTGGACATGCTAACTCATTATACAGTAAAGTTACAGTGGGATACAAATAATATCAGGCTGATCCTGCCGTAATTTGTTCCCCCCCGGTTCAAATCACAGACAAACAGTATCCCACAGCTGTTTTTGTTTTTGAACCCATTTTGCACAGAGAGGCATTTTTTGAAAAATGTATTGATAGCAATGTTGAATATTATTACACAGGAAAAAAAACAACTACACGTAAAATAATTACGTAACTGTGTGTGTATATGTAAGCGTGTAAAAACTGCAGATAGATTAACAGTAACAGTATTTTGTCTCTATCTGCCATTCTGCAATTCATCTCATGTAAACAATAACTGGCGCACAGCGTGACGTGAAAGGTATATACCTTTGTCGTCGCGTGACGAACTCTGTAATCCTCGTCCACACATAAACTTAAAAAAGGAGTTTCAAATAATCTCCGTTTTCGGTGAATCGCAACACAGTTTACGTGTTGACGAAACGCCCAAACGCATAGAAACAGCTGCGTTTTCAAAAATACCCGTGTAGGTGTGGACGTAGCGTAAAAGAGTTAGTAGTATATTTTATTACTACCTGTAATTTATTGCCGTTTACTTGTATTTGCTTAATTGTTTACTAAATGTTTGAGGTGTGAAATAAACCGCAATGGAGTTTGTAAAAATATGGGTGTGTGTGTTTGGAGGATGCGTTTGTGGGGGGGGGGCAACATTTTTCTTGTAAAACAAAGGGGGGCCTGCCAAAAAAAGTTTGGGAACCACTGGGTTAACGGATGGCACGACACGCAGTGAATTACTCTGAGAAGGTGCATTAAAAATAAAGGGACCGATGCACATCGCAAGTTAGCTCGCATAGACACATTAGTTGTGCCGCTTCTTAATGACGGTATCTTAGCTAATTACCCAATTACCAGATTCAACTTGTAATTGGCTAAAAATCACTTAGCCTACCGGTGAGAGGGACCTTGCTAGCTGGCAGTTTTTTCAAGCGATGCTGAAATTTCCACATTCCGACACTTCAAATGCAGCTGTCCGCTCAGCGCAGCATCAGCACCACGGAAATACACACAAATACAATACTTTACTATGCCAACATGTGCGAACAAATATAGTTCTATAAAGTTGTTCTATATAACGTGTAACTGTTGATATAGAGCATTATTAAATTTATTGCTAATGCAATGGTTGATATGGCACATTGACTTCTGAGGAAATTTTAGATGGCACTCATTATCATAAAGGTTGAATCAGTCTGACGGAGGACAAGCTCTGCTGCGGGGGTGATGGGCTGTCCATGATGGAGAGCAATTTGTTCTGTGACCTCTCTGACCCTCCCCGACTCAAAAGCTTCCAAATTCTGACCAATGATGCTTCCAGTCTTGTGGATTAGTTTGTTGTTCTAGCTGCATCTCTGCACTGATGCTGCCCTTCAGCAGAGTAAACGGTGCTTGCTGCCACAGACTGGTAGAACATCTCCAACATCCTGCTGCACACATTAAAGGACCCGAGCTTCTTTAGAAAGTAGAGTTTCTCGTACACAGCATCACTGTCGGTCCTCAACAAAAAGCATATTTTTTTTTACTTAGGACTTTCATGTCGAGTAAAAAGGTTACTTCTATAGCACATTTAAAAACCTCAGCTGAAAAAGTGCATAAAAGTTACTAAATCAACACTGAATATTGTTTTTAGCATGGATCAAGAAACATCCAAGATTAGCTGTTTCACAGGCCGCAGTGACCTGGTAGAGTGCCGGAAGGCAGCGCCAAACCATCGAGACACATAACAAGATTTAAAACTGGATCCTCAAAGGAGAAACACATATTTAAAGGGATAAACGAGTCGCAGCTGGAAGCCGGTGTGAATCCCTGCTTAACGATCAGGCTGACAACACTTTCAGGCTGCTGCAGACACTCTGTTTCCATTTCTGTTGTAATTTGATTACACTTCCTGTTAAATGTGTTCAGTCACTAAATCATGTCAAATGACATTTAAAAGGTTTAGTCTGAAAATAATCTGAATCCACTTTAGTGGGTCAACCAGAACCAAATCATAGGCTCCTGAACAGACCAGAGTCCACCTGCACAGCAGAATCAGGATCATGGATCAGTCCGGACCTCCCAGCTCATTCTGTCCAGATCTAAGAGATATGAGGCCACTAACACACCTGTCTGACCCCCAGTCAATGCATCAGCGTCCACAACCTTCAGAACAGTCAGGAAACAGTGTGATCACTCTTGAATAATCTGATGGTACTGATGCTGTTTAATAAAGTTTATTTTCTATTTGAAGTCCAGCTCTCAACTCCTCTGAGCCCCTCCGTCCACACGGCAGTGTCTTGTCCGTCACGTGCCAGGTGAGGTGCAAACACCACCTCCAACCTGCGGAGAGCACTGCTCTGTTCACCACGGATGACCATCCCTTGGAGACGGCGCATCATCAGCCGAACCATCACCTGATTTGCCCACGCCAACCCGAGAGCAGGAGACACGGTGGACGACGAAGGCCTGAGTAGGAGGAAATTTACGCTGAAGTGGTTCTGAGGTCAAAGGTCAAAATGTGATCAGCTCATAAAGAAGATATCTGATTTACCCCATACTGTTGTGTGATTGGCTGAAAACATCTGTTACCTGGAAAACAAACACCTGTCACTGATTAGTCGTCAGAGATAAGAGACTGAACTCTGATGTGCTACCTGGATGGTGTTACCTGGTTGATGCAGAGCACAGGTGTGCTGAACTCCTGACTCAGGTGATGCAGCGTGGAGGAGAAGGTGAGTAGCCGTCTGTTCCTCTCTAGCCAATCATCGGCCTGGAACTCGGCCCTGAACAGCGCTGCCACTGAGTCGACCACGATTAGGCGCACCAGACCGCGTGCCAGTAGGAGGCGGGCGCGACGTGTTAGGCACACCTGGAGGGAATCCTGAGGAAAAAGCAAGAAGTTATGGGTTGTAACGGGCTCTGAACAGATGTCACATGATCAGACTTACCAAGTCGGCGGCATGCTCAATGTAAACGTGGTCGCTGAAGCGAAGACTGTTTACAAGGTCCGCAGGAACATCAGAACGCAGACAGACTTGCTCGCCAATCAGCTGGTGCAGACGCTTAATGGGAAATGAGTCCTCAGTGCAGACATACAACGCACCTGGAACCAACAACGAACACACTAATAATGAATGTGACAGAGGTGATTTATTAATTTACAAATCAGCAGGTCATTGAACAGGTAAAGTAAGTAAGTAAAATTTTATTTATATAGCACTTTTCTAGATAAAAGAGCACAAAGTGCTTCACACAGAGATAAAGTATAAAACAAAAACAGACAAAAGTTAACAAAATGCAATTTTAAAAAGATGCGTTTTTAGTTGTTATTTAAAAGAGACTACTGAGTCCACAGATCTTAAGGTCAGTAGGAGAGAGTTCCAGTCTGGGAGCCACAGTGGCAAAAGCTCTGTCTCCCGTAGTTTTCAGCCTTGTATGCGGAATAACAAGTAGGCCTTGATCACATGACCTCAAGGACCTGCTAGGGACATAGGGCTGTAAAAGTTCAATGATGTAAGCTATGCTTGTCCGTGAAGGTCAGAACCAGAATCTTAAAATGGACTCCGAATTTAATGGGGAGGCAGTGCAGCTGTATTAGCAACGGTGTCACATGTGAGTACTTTGATGATCTGGCCAGAAGCCTTACTGCAGCGTTTTGAACAATCGTCAGATGCTCAAAGGAGTTTTTGCTTAGACATGTAAACAGTGAATTACAGTAGTCCAATCATGATGGAATGAATGCATGTATAACAATCTCCAGGTCTCCAGGATAGTTCATGTCTAACCCAAAGATTAGACATGAACATCCAAAGTGAGAGGTGGGTTAAAAGTTATTCAATTCAATTTTATTTATATAGCGCCAAATCACAACAACAGTCGTCTCAAGGCGCTTTATATTGTAAGGTAGACCCTACAATAATACATACAGAGAAAAACCCAACAATCAAATGACCCCCTATGAGCAAGCACTTTGGCGACAGTGGGAAGGAAAAACTTCCTTTTAACAGGAAGAAACCATCGGCAGAACCAGGCTCAGGGAAGGGCGGCCATCTGCTGCGACCGGTTGGGGTGAGAGAAGGAAGACAGGATAAAAGACATGCTGTGGAAGGGAGACAGAGATTAATAACAAGTATGATTCAATGCAGAGAGGTCTATTAACACATAGTGAGTGAAGAAGGTGACTGAAAAGGAAAAACTCAATGCATCATGGGAGTCCCCCAGCTGCCTATGCCTATTGCAGCATAACTAAGGGAGGATTCAGGGTCAGCTGGTCCAGCCCTAACATATAGTTAGCCAACAGGAATGTTTTAAGCCTAATCTTAAAAGTAGAGATAGTGTCTGTCTCCCAAATCCAAACTGGAAGCTGGTTCCACAGAAGAGAGGCCTGAAAACTGAAGGCTCTCCCTCCCATTCTAATTTTAAATACTCTAGGAACAACAAGTAAGCCTGCAGTGCGAGAGCGAAGTGCTCTAATGGGGTGATATGGTACTATAAGGTCATTAAGATAAGATGGGGCCTGATTATTTAAGACCTTGTATGTGAGGAGCAGGATTTTGAATTCAATTCTGGATTTAACAGGGAGCCAATGAAGGTTCCTGATAGCTGATTTCACAAACGTCGAAAGGGGACCGAGAGCATTCATTATCTTAGGTACATGTCTGTCAAGAGCACATACAAGGAATTCAGATTCAAACATCTTGGGGGTTAAAAGAAATGTATAACTGGATGTCATTTGCATAGCAGTGGTAGCAAATGTCCTCAAGGGGCTCAAAATATGCTGGAGAGGAAGTAGAATAAAAACAATAAAGGCCCCAATACAGAATCTTGTGGCACACCATAGGTGAGGGAAGTACTTAGAAACTGCCACAGAAAAGTATCATTCATACAGATATGAGGAGAACCACTTTAAGGCAGATGCAGATACACCGACCCAATATTTCATCCTTTCAAGCAGAAGGTGATGGTCAGCTGTATCCAAGGCCCGAAGTGAGGTCCAACATCAGCAGAACAGAACATTTTCCTGCATCATTTTGCATCAAAATGTCACTGGAGACTCTAAGAAGGGCTGTTTCAGTAGAATGAGCTCTACGTAAGCCAGACTGAAATTTGTCAAGAATATTGTGTTTATCCAAAACTGCTGTAAGCTGCTTAGCCACAACCTTTTCACTGAATGTATCACAAACCTATTGATTGGCAAAATCCTGATGCGTTCACTGACCTGCGCCCAGCCCTCCGTGCTCTGCTGGGTACTGCACCGAGAGGCTGAGCTGCAGGCCCACCTGAGTCTTGCCGGTGCCACTCTCTCCAGCCAGCTCAGTGATGCCCCCCACAGGCAAACCGCCCCTCAACAGGCGGTCCAGAACTGGACAGCCAAGCCTGACGCCAGACACGCCGTGCTGCAGCTGCTGTGCTGAACACACACACACACACACACACACACACACACACACGGTTAATGCATGCCATCACACAGTATGTCCAGTAAGACTCTTTCTCCTGACCTGTGATTGGAGGGTGCCTTCTGCAGGCGGCAGCGGCAGCAGTGATCAGCTGCTGGACATCAGAGTTCGACAAACCGGTGAGTCTCTGCAGGTCTGGAGCAGAAGCACAGACCACGTCCTGCACAGACTTTAGCTGAACTGCAGCAAGAGAAGCACACATGGTTACCACGGAAACAATGGAAACAACCAAAAAATAAGGAAGTCCAAGCAATTCACCACATCTCTGATCTTTGGTGTTCACTGTGTAATCTGTAATAATCTGAATAGATTCTTAAAAAGAGCCAGCTGTCTCAGCTAATTACAGGCCAACCTCTAACGTTCCTTTCATCTTAAACATTCTTGAAAGAGTAGTTGTCAAACAGCTAACAGATCATCTGCAGAGGAATGGCTTATTTGAAGAGTTTCAGTCAGGTTTCAGAGCTCATCACAGCACAGAAACAGCTTTAGTGAAGGTTGCAAATGATTTTCTTATGGCCTCTGACAGTGGATTCATTTCTGTGCTTGTCCTGCTAGACCTCAGTGCAGCGTTCGATACTGTCGACCATAATATCCTATTAGAACAATTAGAGCATGCTGTAGGTATTAGATGTAGGTATTATGTGGGACTGCTTTCTTCCATTTGCGCAATCTCTCTAAAATTTCAGCTATCCTGTCTCAGAGTGACGCTGAAAAAGTAGCTTATGCATTTTTACTTCTAGGCTGGTATACTGTAATTCATTATTATCAAGATGTCCTAAAAACTCCCTGAAAAAACCTTCAGTTAATTCAAAATGCTGTAGCAAGAGTACTGACAGGGACTAGAGAGAGAGAGATTAGTCCACACAGTTATTATATTTGGAATAACAAGGATATCCTATATAAAAGAAAATCTCTCTTCTTAGATAGTTGGTTTAGGAACATTATTTTAGTCAACCAATTATTCAATTCAAATGGTATGCATTTCTCATATGACAAATTTTGTCTACATTTCAATTTAGCTACAAATCATGACGATTATATTAAAGCATTTGGGTCTATACCTTCAGGGGTTTGTATGCTTTATAAGAATAAACACTAATATCCCTTCATACCAAAGACCACTGGCATCTCCAATACAAACAGTTGTTGGTAAGATATGCTTTTCTAAGCATTCAAAAAACAACAATAAATCTATCAGATCTTTATTTCAGAATAGTATAACCACGCTACCATATGTAATGTTTTTCTGGAACCGGTTGACTGATGGTATTATGTGGAACGAAGTTTGGAGACTACCTAATCAGTTTTTAATTACGAACAAAGTTAAAGACATTTCTTATAAATTAATACACAGAATTTACCCATCTAAAGATTATCGTCAAAGCAAATTCAAATTAGACATTGATGCAAACTGTAGCTTTTGTAAGACTTGCAAGGAATCTACTATACATCTTTTTTGGTTTTGTCCCCTTGTACAAGACTTCTGGCAGAGATTATGTGCTTTTATCTCAGAACATGTATTTAAAGGATTTGCACTGTTTCGGAAATATGTATTATTTGGTCTCCACAAAAACCAAAGACAATTCAACATTGATAACAGGTATATGATTAACTTGTTAATCTTAAAGGCTAAATTTCAAATTCACAAATCCAAATGTTTAGGAAGACATTCCTCCTTTTATGTATACTCCTATGAGCTTTTATAATATCTCAATTCAATTAAGAATTCTACTAATCCCAAAGCTATAAAAACTATGGTTGTATGTGAAAAAATAAAGATCCTTCAATCTCTTTACTCTTTGGCTTAATCAGTTAAACTTCTCCCCCTAGCGCAGGGGTCGGCAACCCGCGGCTCCGGAGCCGCATGCGGCTCTTTAGTCCTTATAGTGCGGCTCCGCGTGGTTTGGGAAAATAAATTAGAAGTATTTAGCTGAAGTGCATTTTATTTGTGTTTAGTTCTTTTTTAAAAAAAAAAACTTGTAGTTCTATATTGGAAGATTGTTTTTTTTTTAAAATATAAAAATAAAATTATATTTTATTATTTTTTTCATCGCTCAAAATAAGCGTCACACTCGGGGAAGCCGGTGTACCCGCCGAAACGCCGTGCATTTATCGAGACTTTCAACCCCAGATAGGCCAATTATGGATCTTCGGATCCACATTATGTCGGCAGCTGTTCTCAACCGTGAACTATGTTAAAAACAAACACCGCTCACCTCACAGATGACAGCTTACACTCCTGTGTAAAGATGAAAGCCCCGATTTGCAGACGCTGTGCGCCGAGGTTCGGGACCAGAAGTCTCATTGTAAACATATCACGGCCAGTGTTGGGTAAGTTACTTTAAATTAGTAACTTAGTTACATTACTAGTTACTTCTCTAAAAAAGTAACTCAGTTACTTCAAGTTACGCGTTACTTTCAGAGTAACTAGTTACTAGGGAAAGTAACTTTGGTTTTACTCAGAATTCTCTTGTTAAGGTGTTGCTTCCGTAACTGGATACCCAGCCAGATTGCCAGTCTTCTAGCTTGCTTACTTGCCACAAGTGCACTGTGCCACCTACCAATAGAAAGGAAAAAATAATGTGCACATTTCCACGAGAGAAATCCCACGCCTGGACCGTCGTTGACCGCCGCCATGATTCTAGCCTGCTTTTTACATCCAACACAAAAACTGCAGTCGTGGTGCTTTTGATTGTACTCAGAACTTGGAAATTCTGCCTTCTGAATAGGAAGATGTAGGTAACACCAGACTGCAGATGAGCTGCATCCAGGGCTGGACTGGGACAAAACAATCGTCCCGGGCATTTTGACTAGAGACCGGCCCACCATTATAGGAAAAATCATAAAGCCTTTGAATGAAAACAAACACTGTTGTGACAGTGATGTACACTGTTCTGATGGTATATATGTATCAATCTATCAATCGTTTGTTGTAAGACTCAGATAATTATTTTTTTAAAAGCTAGACATTTTAAATGACAATAATAAAGAAAACTATTTCCTTGTCCCCCCCTTTCCCTGTTAATGCCCTACCTGGCCCCCTGGCAACACTTTGCTAGACCCGCCCCTGCACAGTTACCAGCTGTCAGCTACTTAGAAAAGGATCCTGGTGTTATTTGTCTCTCAGAAACAGTTCATAACTTCCCTTCAACTCATTCATGTCACCTAAAAGGTAAACCTGTTTCTCCATCACCTGTTCAGCTCTGATGATTCAGTAAGGACATCTCCTGGTTTCATCTGCATGTTTCCCTCTCACCAGATAACCAAACCGATATCATGACCAGCAGTTTTACAGCTGTGGCTCCAGCAAACATCAGCTGATACTAGCAATTAATATTAAATAAATTCTAACAACAGCTGATCAAGCTTAAACGTGCTGCTGTTGTTTAACGCGACATCCGCTGGTTTCCTCTTTCTGGCGCAAAGTGGGCGATAAATAAACAAGAGAGAAAAGCCGATCAGCTGATCATTGATCAGTTTCGTGATTGAAGTAGAAACAGGAGAGGAGAGAATGAGAGAAGAAGAGGCAGCTGTGCAGCTTCAGCTTTGTGTCTTTTTCATTGTAGCTGAAGTCCGGGACAAACTGTGTTCCTTTTCACTTCAGTACAAAACGCGTAATATTTTCTCTGAATACCAGACGATTCTGTTTTTTAGGGGACGGTTGGCAACTCTAATAATTAACCGTATGAACAAAATAAAGTTCAACATCAGTAACATAGCACCCACCCAGCTGTATAGAAACTCCGCCATGCTAGCTAGCACGCAGTACGAAAATGTCAGCATACCGAAAATAAACTCCACCTAAACTTGGTTTATATCTGACTCCGATAGACTGCAGGTCATAACTTCTTACCTGAAGTTCAGTTCACCTGACACGCGGACCGGCGGCCGCTTCGGGTCTCTCCTCTTGCCTCCCTTTTCCTTCATCCACCTGCTGGCTTCCACCACTTGGTAATGTTATTGAATCTGTGGAAGCTCCGCGATATCCACCACACGAAGTAACGAGCCTATCTAAATCCCAGTAACGAGTAACGCGTTCCTGGTTTTGGCATAATAACTAGTTACCGTGCTCGTTACCACAATAATAACGTAGTTACTGTAACGCGTTACTTAATAACGCGTTAGTCCCAACACTGATCACGGCAGACCCGACGATGTTTACATGGATATGCTTTTCAGTATCTCTTTATTGACCACTTTTCACACACGGTTGCTGTATGCATACAGCTGGTTGTAGCTTTTCAGCTCACAGCCCGACATATACCAACAACAGCAGAGAGAGCACAGGCTTTAAGGCGGCGAGGCGTGATTGCGGGTGCCGCTCAGGTGCGTCCGACTCCCATTCAGCGGCACTGCAGACCACGCCCCGCCGCACGCATTAACAAGGTAAAATAGATATTTAGGCAGAATTTTGCAAATATCTATTTTTTTAGCGGCATAGTGCTTTTTTCCAATTACTTTTTAAAAGGGTGGCGGCTCACAACAGTTTTTGTTTGCTACATGGATCATTTTAGTTCAGGTTGGTGTCTTTCCTTTTGTTATATTTCTTTAAGAGTTCAAAATGTGTTAATTACATAAATAAAATGTAATTTTCTCTGTAGCACTTCATGGATTTTATAAGCAACACACCTTAGTTGCTCTGTGGATTCTTTTAAAAAGCAGTTAAAAACTTTTCTGTTCAAACAAGCCTATTGTTGATCTACGTATTTTATATTCTTTACACTATTTACATTTGATCTTTTACATTGTGTATAATGTCTATTGATTGTATTGTTTATTTTAATATTTGTGTACAGCACTTTGTGACTGCCTGTCTGTGAAAAGCGCTTAATAAATAAACTTTACTTACTTACTTTAGTTGTTCACACAAAGCACAAAGGTAAAAAAAAAAACAATATATACAGTGTTATCTTCATTTTAGATGCCAAAAAGTATTTGCGGCTCCCAGTGTTTTCTTTTGCGTGGAAACCGGGTCCAAGTGGCTCTTTGAGTGTTAAAGGTTGCTGACCCCTGGCGTATGTGTATTGTAGGTTCTGAAAAATGGTCGTTTTTGTTTGTTTGTTTGGGGTTTACAATTTCTGTGAGTACAACACCTTTAATGTAATACTGTTTAATTCTACTTTGTACTGATCTTTAAATAAAGGTTTAAAAAGAGAGAAAAAAACTAGAGCGAGAGAGCATACTTCTCCTATATTGGCTTCCCCTCACTGGCTCCCTCGTTAAATCCAGAATAGTTTGAATAACTGCAGATTAATAACATCAGCTGAGTTCGGTGCTGTTACCTCTCCTCAGGGCAGCGCTGACCCGCGGGTGGAGCAGTAGTTGATCGCAGTTCATCCCGCTGACTTCCGTCCGTCCGACCGTTCGTCTGTGTGTTTGTTTACATCAAAAGCGCCACTGCATCGAAAATAACCCGCCGAACGAGAAACGTCATCAGTCGGCGCCGGGTGGTACAGTTCAACACAGTCCACAGGGGGGAGGAGCGGGGTTATTTCTGGGTCAAAAGAAGTAGAAACCGGGTTTGTTTTATTGAGTCGAATCCAGATGACGCGATCTAACGTATTGGTGACGTGATAACAGTTACATTCGTTCAGGGTTTAATTATTAGGATTCAAATGCTTTCCTTTCCAAACCCACGTCACCAACTTATGTCCCGTGCCTAGTGAGCAACGTCACTCCAGCGCGCCACAGGAAGAAAAGAAACTGCGATCTGGAAGCTGTCAGTGATCAATAACTGATCAATAACCGTTATTAGCAGCCAATAAGGTGACCGGATGTGTTCTGGGACGGAACACAGTTTCTAACGGACCAGACTCTGAAGTTCTCCCGGTGAGTGGATCCGGATCTCTGGGAGAGGAGCTCCCCGGTCCCGGTGTTTCAGGTTAGCCAGTTAGATTTGTTTACATGTTCCAGATGCAGCATCCGATGCAGATTAAAAATATTTAAATAAAGTTAAAGAAAAAAAAAAAAACCTCTGACTGGACTCGAACCTTTGTTTTTATGACATAAATCACAAACCGACATTTTCCTGCTAACACCATTGAGCAGCTCAGCGGGAGTCTGAGTTCAACTCCAAACACCTGCTGCTGATATGGTGACAGGCCGGTGGTGGTCTGGGCATCAGGAAGCTGGTGATTCACTGGCAGGTGGAGGTGGGTGAGCTTCTGGTGGAGCATGACTGGGATGTTGGTGTTGAACGCCAAACTGAAGCCCATGAACAGTATCTGGCATGTGTCTCAGGTTGGTCGAGGTGATGCAGTATGTAGTGCAGACCCATAGTGATTGCATCGGCTCGGCTGACCCGTTTGCCCAGTAGGCAACTTAGAGAGAAAAGCCATCTTGATTTTAACATCAACTTACCATCTTAGTGTTTCGATTTCTTCAAAATTAACAATAAAGGGCTCTGGTGTAACACAACCATGCATTCAAGTGAGGAAATATCCCTTTACATTTATGGGAATCTATCAAAAGTTAAGCAGAGTCTTTTTAACTCACAGCTTCCATGTTCTCTTCCATGTGTGGCATAAGGAGGCAAGCCAAAGGGGTGGAGTTAAATAGACACCTGGGTGTGTCCAACAGATTCACAGAGAACAGGATATGTGTGGTGGTGTAGGAAAATAGGAAAAGGTTTCAAACTTGTCATTTTAACTAAAAGTGATCTGCTGATCAGATTTGTTCTGAGCTGAGGCAATCAGACTGTTTCATACATGTAAACAGGTAACAGTTGCAACCAATCAGAGTCACCCAAGTTTGAATCACAGAGTTTTGAATCCTCTTCATGACACACACACACTGTCTGCTGTCTGTAATCATGAATGTCTGCAGTCACAGGTGGATCAAGGTGGGGGTGAGAGTGAATCAGGGATCTGCTCTGAGCTCTTTCTTGTTTGCAGTAGTAATGGACAGACTGAGAGATGAGGTCAGGCTGGGGTCTCTGTGGATGATAATGTCTGCAGATGACACTGTGACCTAAGGTGAGAGTAGGGAGCAGGTGGAGGAGAGCCTGGAGAGGTGGAGGTATGAAAGAGTAGAAGCAAGACAGAATACATGAGTGTGAATGAGAGGGAGACAAGTAGGAAGGTGAACATGTAGGAGCAGAGGTCGTGAAGGTGCATGAGTTTAAATACCTAGGGTCAACAATCCACAGAGAGGTAAAGAAGACAGTATAAGCAAAACTGAAAGGGAAGGTGAGACCTGTTGTGATGGAGACAGTGGAGCTGGAGCTATTAATTGAGCAGGATGGAAATGAGTCCATAAAAGACACAACTCAGAGTCAGAGAGGCTGAGGTGGTTTGAGCATGTGCAGAGGATGGAGGGTGGAGGATGAAGATGGAGCTGCATGTATGAGTCATCATCAGTGAGTGTACAGTGGAGCTATCCTACACATGACAGAGACTTGTTTCCTGTGCTGACCTTCATACTCATCGTCATGTGAAAGCTTGATATCTAACCGGTCTCTCCACCTCAGGGACTGCTGACCTCTGACCTCCACCATGAGCTCTCGGGTGTGCAGGACCTGCGGGGGGTCTGACATTGACGTGGACCAGGCTCGTGGCAGCGCCGTGTGCACCAGCTGCGGTTCAGTTCTGGAGGACAACATCATCGTGTCCGAGGTCCAGTTTGTGGAGGGAAGCGGAGGCGTGTCGTCCGCCGTGGGACAGTTTGTGTCTGCTGATGGTGAGACGCCAACAGAGGCAGGTTAGGGTGGTTTAGGGTGAAACAGGAAGGGCTGGTTATCAATCCGCAGCATCAGCAAGTTTCAGAGACCATGTGAGTTTGCTGAAATCCATCCAGATTTCACAGATACACCTCAAGCAGGCTTTGGACGTCTCTTTGACCAGTTCGGGTTATTTAATTAGTGCTACGTTTTAGAAGAAAACCTCATGAGAAACAAGCCGCCGTGTCTCAAAGCTTCTCATCCAGAATCAGAAACATGTCCACCTCACATTCCCCTCGTGGTCCTTAATTGATGTCCATCATACAAGAGTGGAAGTTTGCTCGTTCTTCCTCTTAAAATGTTTCACTGGAACAAATAGAAACAAAGAGAAATTCACAATGTAACGCCAACTGCTGCACCTGTGAGAGACAAAAATACTAAACAAAAAAACATACAGCATGTGGAACAGAAATATTAGAAAATACACAGATACATACATCAACAATTTTTCTATAGTGTGTGTGTGTGTGTGTGTGTGTGTGTGTGTGTGTGTGGGTGTGTGAGAGAGAGAGAGAGGGAGAGTGTGAGAGAGAGAGAGAATGCTTGTGTCTTTGTCACAAATGTACTTGAAAATGAGGGTGGGAAGCTGCAGCGACACCCCCCCCCCAGACAGAGACAGAACCAGGACAACCGTGCAATTCGTGGAGTACCAAAGACCTGAGGCAACACAACTTGGTGACATCCACGTCCCTATCCTGGCAGGAGAAGGACGGAGGCCCCAGTTGGGGTGCCCACTGCCAATGTGTAAGACTCCCAGAGGACCACAGGCAGTCGACCCTCCCCATACACCCAGGACCACCTGGCACTAAACACCCTCTTCCCCAACAAGGGGGAGGCCCAGGCCACTCTGAGCCACCAAGGGAGTGGGCCAACGACACACTAGAACATCAAGCACTCGCAATCCAGGGAGGGCACGAAGCATACAGCGGGGAGCGGGGCCATGTACCAGCCATGCACGCACACACACTATTAGTTGACTCGCAGAAAGATATAATGATACAAAACCAAAATACACTGAAACTTGTTTTATGCTGCAATAGGTGTAGACTGCTGGGGGATTCCCATGATGCACTGAGTATTCTTCAGTCACTATGTGTTAATAGACCTCTCTGCACCGAAGGATACTTGTTATTAATCTCTGTCTCTCTTCCACAGTATGTCTTTTATCCTGTCTTCCTTCTCTCACCCCAAGTGGTCGCGGCAGATGGCCGCCCCTCCCTGAGCCTGCTTCTGCCGGAGGTTTCTCCCTGTTAAAAGGGAGTTTTTCATTCCCACTGTCGCCAAAATGCTCACTCATAGGGGGTCATTTGATTGTTGGGTTTTTCTCTGTATGTATTATTGCCTTACAAAGTGCCGTGGGGCGACTGTTGTTGTGATTTGGCATTGTATAAATAAAATTGAATTGAATTTTTAAAGTCAGTAAACACGTTTGCTATACAATCATTCCACCCTAGAACGAAAACACGACTCTGACTTCATGCCTGTGATGAGTGTCTAACACTAACCTGTCTTTACCCAAAATGCTCTGCAGCAACTACAGTGTCAAAGGTCAAAGTCCTCTGAACAGCTGTCTTTCTGTCTGCCCATCAGGTCCCATTAAAGCACCACTCCTTGGTTCTGGTTTCCACACCAGCGTCGGCAAAGAGTCGCGAGCCCAGACACTTCAGAACGGTGAGTCCTTTGGCTGTTTGGGGGCGGGGTGTCCAGGTGAGCCACAGGTGTAACGAGCCTGTGTGTGTGCAGGTAAGCGTCAGATCCAGCAGCTGGGCAGTCAGCTGCAGCTCAACCAACACTGCCTCGACACCGCCTTCAACTTCTTCAAGCTGGTCGTCAGCAAACACCTGACCCGGGGCCGCAAGACAGAGCACGTCATCGCTGCCTGCCTCTACCTTGTGTGCCGCACTGAGGGCACGCCACGTATCCTTGCAACCTCTCTGACCCACTGAGCATGTGCAAATTGCAGAGACAAACCAGAACTTTGAAACCACGATGGCCTGCAGTCCACTTACATGCAGCCAGGTGAACCACTGAACTGGTTTCCTCACCTGTAACTCAGATGTGCAGCTCATCTCCTTTTTTAAAACTATGAGAGGAGAAAGACGTCAGACTTTCATTAGCTGCAGGTGGATGCACGTTTGTCACAGGAACTGATCCATCAGCGGTACATTCAGGTGTCCATCACCTTAATGTGCTGCAGATGTTCTGCTGTTTAAGATAATCAGAAACATCTAACCGGTGGAGCGTTACATCCGACACTGATGTGTTTTCATTCATGCTTGATAAGTTTTTGTTCTGAAGTATGAAGTCATTAAAAACTCCACCAATGATGAAATATTTAGGAATGATTACAATTTTAAATCAAACACAAACTCGATAAAAACACAGAGTTTAGAGGCTTCATTCTGACCTTTCATCTCCATACCTTCAGCTGGTTTTCCTTAGACAAGCCTCAGACATGCTGCTGGACCTCAGCGATCTGCTGCAGGTAAGACCGAGCCTCAGCTACTCTCAGTGGACTCTCAGTGGTGTCATTCAGGTGTGAGCTCTATGCTGTGTGTCCAGGTGAATGTCTACATCTTAGGAAAGACCTTCCTGCTGCTGGCTCGTGAGCTCTGCATCAATGCTCCCGCCATTGGTGAGCTATTTACTCATTTTATTTATTTAAAGCACACAACACTGGAAAAACTGAGAATGCAGACTTACAGATCATTTAAAGTGTGATAAACAGCAACATGTGCTGACATCCAGAAAAAAAACTGGAACTAAAACAAACAAAAAAATCACATTTATCAGTTTCAACTTTATACTTTATGTCTGCAATGCTTTTCTACTGAATACAGGCTTGAAATAATTTGTTGTTGCATTCAGATTTTTTTTTTTTCCATTTTACACATGTGACCTTGAACACAAGTAAAATTCATTGTCCACAGCACAAAAAAAAAAAAAGCTGAAAATCTCCCTCGGTGTGAGACCACATAGCCACATCTAGTGGCAGCAGCAGAAAACTACAACTTCCTTTATTCATTTTCTCAAAGAATCAGGAGACTTTAATATTCACCAAACACTGATAAAAACCTGACAGCCAATCAGCTCTCAGGTCCACGGCATTGTTCAATCAGCTGCCAATTTCCAATTGCCAGGTCTGTTGATTGAATCTGAGCTCCAGGCTCCAACTTCCTGCCTGTTGGCTTGAGTCCTTGGGTCCAGGTTCCAGTTCAACAGTAGAAGATGAGCTCTGGGATCTGCCCCCCCTGCACGCCGGTGCCATTGGTACTGTCTGATGAGCACTGAAACTGGAAGGTCACTTTCCCACACTGCACTTCAGTCATCCCCTCCTGGCCAAAGTAACTCAGCTCGTTTCCGTCCAGGACGGCACTGACCGTGTAGAAGGTGTCCTGCTCTACCTGCACCGGATGCTCGAACCACACCGGGAAGGTGTTGCTTGACCCATCTGACAGAAACTTGGTGAGATTCTGGGCTAGAACGGTTCCCTGCCTCTTCAATTCAATCCTCACAACGTACTCGGCCTTCCCACCACTGGACCCATACAGACCAAGTCCAGCTACAAAAATCCTGCGATCCACAGCAAACTGGATGCTGTCACAGCGCCCCCTGTAGCGCCACTGGTTGCTGCGGTAGGCCGAGGACTGGAAGCGGTGGCACCTCTGTGGCAGTAGCCCCGCCCGCTTCACAGTGGGGAATTCCAGCCTGGGTTTGTTGGTAGCAGTGAACCACAGAAAGACGTCGTGGGCCTCTTTGAGTGTCAGCACATCCGATTGCGCTGCCCCATCTGCAAACTCCTGCAGTGTCATGGAAGGGAATCGGACCAGGTACAGGGCCTTACCAAGCACCGTGCGTTGATTCCTTGGGTTCACCGTCAAGCCCTGCCGCCGACACTCTGCCGCCGCCCAGCACAGCAGTGCTTGAAACACCACGATCTCGCGGGTGTTGAGCGTTTCTCTCTGCAGGATTATCTCCAGCGTGAGCAAGTCGATCTCACAGAAACCTTCAGAGCGCAGAGCGAGTTCGGCCTGAGCGTCGATCACCTCCCAGCAGTGCTGCGTCAGCTCCGGCTCCTCAAACAGCCGGCTCTGAGACAGCAGCACGCAGGCATTCTTTGCCTCAAGGCTCGTCTCCAAGAAGGCTACACAGGCCCGAGCCAGAGCAGGGACAATATACTTCTTAGCAGCATATAGCGTGGCGAGCACGGTATCAGCCTCCAACTCAATCTCATCACTGTACATGTACCTGAGATAGAGAAAATGGTAGGATGAAGTCATGTTTCGACAAAAATTGTACAACACGCGGCATCCATAGCTGACTGTAGCGGGTCTGTGTACCACCAGCGTGGAGCAGAAACAGAAGTTACCTCAATGTTATCAACATGATGGATCGTGAAATCTGGTCTGTGGTCTCTTTTCTCGAGCTACACCATAAACTACAACACCTGCCTTACTCTCCTGTCCCTTCAACCAAAATCCTACTTGAAGAAACAAAATCACTGGAGCTGAACTCCTGCCCAGCCCACGGGGTCTACAGTCTTCAAGCGCCTCCCACCACAAATCTCCACCCTACCTCAGATCCTGCCTCAGAACACTTTTCAATTTGGTCGAGACGCTAATGGCGGTACTCAGATCTGCACTGAAAAAGATTTCATGGTCACCATATTAACTCTGGTTTACTGATGTTCTGTTACATTATTTCATGTTTTTATTATAAGTGTTCAGGATACTAACAAATAAAACCTTTTTGTTTTGTAATCATTTGTTTTCTGTTAGACAACTTTTTCTCAGATCAAGGAGGTTCCGTTTATTTTTGACCAAACATGGCTACCAGCTCTGCTCCACGATGACCCCTGAAACACTACACAACCTGAATCCTTGTAGTTCTGTGAAGCCTGTGCCTCTCTGATTCTATTGCTATCCTAGCCTTTATCCTTCTATCTTAGCCCAATGAGGCACACTAGAAAGGCAGCTGTAGCTCCACATGAGGCAGAATGCAAAGCTGGGGGTCATCCAAGTGAAGGAGGCTACTTTCAGGACTCTGCTTGCTGCTAATTCACTAACAGTGGGCCTGTCTTGACTTCTGACTTACTTTAAGAGGATGAGGAAAGCAGCCGGCTCAACATCAGGGATGTCGATCACAGACTGTCCCTCTGCCAGATCTCCATAAAACATGGCTCCAAACACCGAGCTGCCCACCGCCAGGACATACTGCAACAGAGGAATCCATCAGCATCTGGACCACAGCATCAGGCAGTATGCTCTGGATCAAAGTGTCAGTGGGAACAGGTCCTGTACCTTATGAGCAGGCACTGTCTGAGTCTCTCCTGGAGAACCGACAATGAAGTGGACATCAGCCATCTGCTCATTGTTGAACATCAGAGCGTTCCTGCAGGCACACAACATTATCAACAGACAACAGCAAAGAACAATGACAGCAACAGACTCGGGTCAGCACATCACATTTCATAGTAGCACAGTAATTATGTTGCTAGCGCTAACTTAGCCAAAAACGCAGAATGATGATAAAGCTGAATGTATGCAGACCCCAGCCCAGCAGCCGGAGCCTGAACTTCAACACATGAGGACATGCTGGAATGGCAGGACTGCTCAGAAGTCCTGCCTGTCTCCATTAATCGGCTATGTACCACAGGCCTTCAAGCTGGTAGTAGTTAAACCATTACCTAAAAAGCCATCTCTAGACCCAGCGGTGTTAGCTAATTATAGGCCCCAACCTTCCTTTCATATTAAAAATTCTTGAAAGAGTAGTTGTCAAACAACTAACAGATCAACTGCAGATGAATGGCTTATTTGAAGAGTTTCAGTCAGGTTTCAGAGCTCATTGTAGCACAGAAACAGCTTTAGTGAAGGTTACAAATGATGAGGGTTCTGTTTACATCATACATGCTCCCCTTAGGCAGTATCATCAAGAGACATAGCATACATTTTCACTGCTATGCAGATGACACAGCTTTATCTATCCATGAAACTGGATAACAGACACTCATTAGTTAAACTGAAGGAATGTCTTAAAGACAAAGACCTGGATGGCCTCTACTTTTCTGCTTTTAAATTCAGATAAAACTGAGGTTATTGTATATTGGTCCCAGCCGTTCACAGCAGATGGTCACCCCTCCTTGAGCCTGGTTCTGCTAGAGGTTTGTTCCTGTTAAAAGGGAATTTTTTCTTCCCACTATCACCAATGCACTTACTCATAGGGGGTCATATGATTAATGGGATTTTCTCCTTTTTTTTTTTTGTGCGACTAGATGTTGTAATCCCATATCAGGGATTGTAAGATCTAGTCACATTACTGAAACAGTATAAGCACCTTAAGGCAACAGTTGTTGTAATTTAGGGCTGTAAAATTAACATTGAATTGAATTGGATAGGGCTTTGTGTTGGGGCTGTGTTAGCAACAAACATTTTAATGTCCTTTAGATGAAAAAGAAGCAATGTCTGCATAGTCAATTTGTTGTCCTCTTATTGTTGCTGTTCATCTCTCTGACTGCTTGTTGTTGTTGGTGGTGAGTTTTTTTTTTTTTGTTTGTTTTTTTACCTTTCTCTGAGGGTGGGGTGGGAAGCTTGCCAGCTTTCTGTTTCCTCTGGGTTCCTGTCATGGTTATTTGGCTGTGACGCGGCAATGCCGCCGTCTCCACAGATGTCTTCGGCAGTCAGCTGCAGGTCGCTCACCTGAATGAAGCTCTTCTTCACCTCCAGAACCTCCACCTCCTCGCCTTGAGGGAGACTGGTGGAAAACAGCTCGGCTGCCATGTCCTCCTCAGAAAGCAGACAGAGTCAGCAGTCACAGCATCGCAGCCTGCTGTGGGTCAGAGAGAGCAGGATGTTATGATCCACAGAGATTATAATCCAGATTATCTTGACAGCAGAGCGTCTCCTTTGTCTTAAAGCACAGACACCTGACAGCAGCTGTGGGCTCATCATAATCTGGATTATCTGATCGCTGACATCATTTATCTGAGGGTGTCCAGGTGTGTTTACTTGGGCGGTCTGTAATGCTTCACCTGTCTGCGCTGCGGTCATTGTTCTCTGATTACTAACATGGATCCAGCCAATGAACAGTATCTAACCCGCAGAGGTCTGGAGACAGCAGACCGCTGTTATTATTAACATCGTCAGTGTGGCCGAGAAGGCCACGCCCACCACATCTGTTTATCTTCAGTATAGCGAGCGAACAGGAGATCGGGTCACTGTCCGGTAACAATCGATCATCAATAATCACAGCTCTGACTCCCGATCACGTCCCAGATTCTCAGCGTTGGACCTGTGGCTCGTGTCACGGAGCTTTGGTATGCGGGTTACCTGTGTGACGTCCGCCGTCCCCGCGTCCTTCCGCCGTAAACGTTAAAAACGAGCAGACCGCTGCAGCCTGCCTCCGGCCGCCATCTTAGGTTATAGTGCCGCCTTCACCACCGCTCCGCACTGCAAGAGGGCAGCAGAGCGCGGGAAAAGAACATAGCAAGCGAGCAAACGTTTCCATGGACACCACACACGGGAGTGTGTCCGTATGTTTATGTTTGCTACGTACAGTGTGTTTGTTTCCATGATGTGTTTCCATGTGTCCAAGCCACTGTTATAAAGAAAAAAAAAATACTATGCGTGTTAACAAGCAGTCTCTCTCTCTCACACACACACGGAAATGCAGCTTCTGAGTGCAGAAGCGGCTCAGTGGACGCTGAACACTGGGATAGTGTGAACACACCTCGCGTGCGGTGCAGTTTCAGTAACCTTGGTGATTAGTGAGGGTTTGCAGTCATGAGGGGAATCTCCCACATAGTGTCTGTGTGATCAGTGTAACTCGCAGCTAACTTACAGAGCCCTGATGCGGATTCAATCATCCAGGTAAAGAAATCCCAGAAAGCTGATTCAGTTCTTCTGGACTTAACAGTCCACAGTAAATGTAGTGGGCGGAGCTGGACTCAGGGCCTTTAACTTAAGTTGAAGAGGTGTTTGAATTACTGATTGATTACTGTTTATAGATCTCTGCTGATGTCACAAGGGATCTTTTGCCTGCTGATGAACTTTGACCCTGTGTGGACACTTTTTTTAACAGTGAAGCACTCCTTCTCCTCCTCAGACCCCTGCCTGTACATTCCTCGCTTTGCGCACATGTTGGAGTTCGGGGCGAAGACTCATGAGGTTTCCATGACGGCTCTTCGTCTTGTACAGAGGATGAAGAGGGACTGGATGCACACAGGACGCCGACCCTCTGGACTCTGTGGAGCAGGTGCAACCTGGAATTTGTCACTATAGCAACAGCGGCAATGTGCATGAAGTAGACATTAACACTCCTTCTCTTCCTCCTCCTCAGCACTCCTGGTAGCAGCTCGGATGCATAAGTTTCGGCGTTCAGTGAAGGACGTGATTGGCGTGGTGAAGGTCTGCCAGACCACGCTGAGGAAGAGGTGAGCCCCAGAAACACCTGAGTACACCTGACCCCCACCAAAACAGGAAGTAGATCTCAGCGCCTTTCCCTCCCTGCAGGTTAACTGAGTTTGAGGACACGCCCACCAGCCAGCTGACCATCGATGAGTTCATGAGAGTAGATCTGGAGCAAGAGTGCGACCCCCCCTCCTTCACTGCTGCACAGCACAAAGCCAAAATGCAGCAGGTACATCTTTGTCTCTGATTGGCTGCAGCAGCTAGGTGTCCAATTAGCTAACCAGTCTGTGCTTCCTGGTTTCTTGCAGTTAGAGCAGGAGCTGGCTAAGAAACTGGATGAGGTCGAAGGTCAGTTTGTCCCTTTTACCTGGATGGGCTGCCTTAGGTGAGAGGGGGTGACGTTTCGAATCTTTGAATCACAGTGCGTTTCCTGTCATCATCAGGAGAGATCAGCTGCTACAAAGACGAGATCGAAACCGAGCTGGAGAAGAGTCGCCCCAAACTCAGAGGAATCTACGCCGCTTACACCAAAGAAGTTGGTCAGTTCTGATGCTGGGTTACCTGACCGTCTCACCACGCCCACACAGTCACTCAGCTGCTCCCACCTTTTCTGTTTTCAGACCCCGAGGACAACGGCGAGGTTTTGTCAATGCCATCCGAGCCTGAGGAGGTCGAAAGTGAAGACGTGGAATTACAAGCGGCCACCCATCACCTGACCGAGGACTTCCTGTGTCAGGTGATCCAGGAGGAAGAGGGACGTGGCATGAAGGGAGATCGGAAGGCAGAGCCAGAGAAGGAGTCGATGGGACCACACCGTCAGGCTGCCTCTCTGAGCTCCATTCTGGGAAAACTGCCGAGCGCTGCCAGCCTGAGCCTCCAGCAGACTTTCCAGACCTCGGACACATCAGAGAGTGGCGAGAAAGATCTCGGTGAGGATAACGACTGTAACAGAATGGTGACATCACCATTAGATCATAGGGCAGTTAGAAATCAAGCTCTGCATTTACTTTCAGGTGACCACCCGCAGAGCGAGGAGCTGGACCTGGAAGGTATTGATGATCAAGAGATCGATAAGGTCAGTTCACAGTTCTACAGGTACAAAGACACCTGACGAACTTTTACTGTGAAAGGACCCAACTGCATGTGCTCTTTTCTGATTGGCCCGTTCTATGTGATACAGTACATCCTAAATGAGAAAGAGGTTCAGGTGAAGACGGAGCTGTGGATGAAGCAGAACGCCGAATACCTGAAGGAGCAAAAAGGTGCTCATCAGCAATCATTGATGGCTGTTATTGATTACTGATTCTGATTGATTTGTGTTTGTGTTTCCAGAGAAACAGGAGCGGATAAACAAAGAGAAGGAGGAGGGCACCTACAAGGAGAAGGTGAGTGAAACCAGCATCCACTCTAGAGCCTCACCTGAAGCTCCACCCACCTAATCTGTGACCCCATGTGGTGCATGTTTTGTCAGAAGAAGAAGAAGTCTAAGAAGCGGGACCAGATCGAGGCATTGACAGCGGGCGAGGCGATTGAGAGAATGTTAGAGAAGAAGAAGATCTCCAGTAAGATCAATTACGATGTCCTTAGAGACCTTAACCGAGGAACAGGAAGTCCGACCAGGTCCCCTGACCACACCCCCGATACCACCGCAGCACGAAAACGACTCAACCGCCGCCGGCGCAGGAAGACCAGTGACAGTAACCAAGACCTTGCAGCCAACACCAGCATCATGGGCAAGAGGTATCTCAACTGATGTGATCTCTCAATAACCTGTCATCAGTAATGAATATTCTTTAACCTGTCCTCCACGTTATCCTGATGTTCTCTCTTCTGCTCTTTCAGGTTCCGCCACCTCATTTCCTCCACACCAAAGAAGAAGAAAACAGCTCATCAGGTGCGCATCCTCCTTGCGTGTCTCACCTGTGTGTCCTTCCTCACCTCTCGCAGCTGTTACTCCCTCTTACCTGGTTTACCTGATGTTAAACTTTCAGGTAGAGAGTACAGTCTCAGTGGTTACAGAAACAGAAACACCAGCAGAGACTGAGTCCAACCCACCCCCTGACTCCACAGCAGAAACAAGCCCCACCCTCCTAACTGCTCCATCCCCCGTGGAGGAAGAAGAGGAAGAGGAGGAGGAGGCAGAGGAGGAGTGTGTTAGCGCTCTGCAGCTGGTGGGAGGTTAGTCCAGACTTTTATTCTCAAAATCATTACAGTAACATTGATTGATTCATTGATTTATTGATTTGTGTCATCCAGATTACGGTTGTGATGCAGATGAGGAGGAGATCTTTTAACTCCTCCTGCTGACCTTTGACCCCACTGAAGAAACTCCATCCAGGCTCCAGAGCCAAGGCAGCTGATCCATATCTCACAGATCAATAACCAGTATCAAGGGAATGAGTTACTGATCTGTTTTTATTTGTGCTTTGAGTGATCCGTGATCATTTTTATTGATCCTCCTAATGAGGTTTTTTGAGATGCTTTTGTATTGATGTTAAAACCAGCTGCGTGTGTATGTAATTGTGTGTTTGTTGATCCTGTATTTCAATACAAACAAACAATAAGACAAACATTCCTTCACAATAAAGAAACTGACAGTGGAGACGAGTTTTTCTGGTCTCAGAACCAGACGATCTTGGTTCTGACTGTCCAGTTTTGATCATCCACTTCTAATTGTCTGGTTATGCTATTCCAGTTACAGGATTGTGTGGTTCATACACCCTCATCTGAGTGTCCAATTTTGACATCCAGTTTCTGAACTCCTCACTGATCTTTCACACAAAACCCAAAAGGTGTCTAGAAGAATGTCTTCCTCCCTGCTGTCATCAGAATCAGAATACTTTATTATTATTATTGTTATTTTCACTTTTTTTATTACTTAGTTTTTTATTAAAGGTTTTACATATTTTATTTTTTTTTAGAACAAAAAAGGAAAACAGAAAACAACAAAAAACAAACAGTTGACTGAAAATCACAGCTTTTTCCTTACAAAGCAATTCTGGCAGTAAGAACATGACATATTCATGAATTGACCACATATATGAGCAGCCTAGGAGAGGCATACAGAAGTTTATATAGTTCTGAGGAGGCACAAACAGAGAAAAAAGGAAAAGGGGGTGGGGGGAGCCATACTATTTTGGATAGATTTCAACCACTTGTCCCATCTTCTGGTATAAGTATTAGCTTGCAACCTTAACAAAAAGGTAAGTTTTTCCATTTTATGAATTTTCTCAACAACGCTCAACCAGTCGTCCAGAACAGGGGGGTCAGTACAGAGCCACTTACGAGTAATTGCTTTTTTTGCTGCAGCAGTAAGAATCTTCAGGAGATATCTTCCCAAAATTTAGAAAGTTTTCGACAAGACCAGAAGATGTGGGTATGGTTTGCGACAATTTCCCCACAGCTCCTCCAGCATGAAGAATTTCACCCTATTTGTTGTTTTTGTGTTATGAAAAATTGTACCAAGGTTTTCCAACTAAATTCACGCCAGTAGGCAGAAGATGAGGTTGAAGTGGCAATCTCACACATGTTGTCCCATTGCTCAGAAGATATAACAATGGACAACTCTCTCTCCCATCTTTTTTTCATATACTCTGTTGAAGTTCCCCTACTTTTTTAATATACCCTGGTAGAGTTTAGAGTTAATTGACTTACATCCCTTAAAATATGTTTGTGAAACCAGATTAATTATATCATTAGGTTGTGTATTAATTTCTTTAGTCACTTTTGAGGACAAATATTGCCGTAATTGTAGGTATCTGAAAAAGTCATTTTTTCCTAGATCATATTTTTTTGTAATATTTTAAAACTTTGAAGGCCGTTCTTATCCATTATTTTACAATATACATTAATCCCTTTATGTGACCAGTTTTTAAATTTTAAATCCATTTAGTGTTGAACTGTTTGAATCATGGTGGGATAAGGTGAATCTCATCATACGTTCAAGTACACCATGTGCTAGGCTACAGCTTATACAGTTTAAAGTAATAAACAGAGTCCATTTCTCAAAATCCCGTTTATCTAAAAATTTTCCTTCAATTAAAGACCAATGTGACAGATGTCACACCTCCCCTTGCAACCTAAGCCATGTTTTTCTTCTGTCCAAGTTTGAACAAATTTTGAAGTGATTTCTTTCCCGTACTTTCAGGGGGTTTTGGAATTCAGATCCGAGAAGACCCTCTAATTGCCATATTTGGAGTTCCAAAGACCGCTCTTAATATATCTCCCCAGTATATAAGTTTGTATAATCTCTTGATAAACAAATAAAAAAACTAAAAAAATTTTTTAAATCCATTTGGTATGGTTTAAACTCAGGGTCATAAGCCACCCACTTAAGTACTTGTGGTTCCTTAGGTTTAGTTCTTTTACTAACTTGAACCAAATAAGCAATGTAAAAGATGTCAAGGGGTTCAGTTCTTTCTGACAAGCTGTTGTCAGTTTCTGATCTCCTATCAGGGCTTGTATTGGAATGACCCCACACATATTCTCCATTTCTTTCCATCGGGCCTCACAAGTATCATCACACCGTTGTATAACAATTTTTAGTTGAGCAGCAAGGTAGTAATCTCGGAGACTTAGGAGAGAGAAGCCACCTTTATCTTTACGAATTAATAATGTGCTATATTTAATTATAGGTTTCCGCCCCGCCAAATAAATCTAGATATTTGTTTGTCCCAGTCATGGAACTGAGATTTTGGGATTTTCATAGGAGGAGACATAACCAGATACAGTAGTCTAGGTGGGACTGGCATTTTAATGACCTCCATTCTTGCACTAAAATCAAGAATAAGTGTTGAACAGTCAGTGAGGTCCTCTTTAATCTTTTGGTTCATGGGCTCAAAGTTTTTTTTATACAAGTCATCTAAAGATTGGCTCAGCCATACTCCTAAATATCTAATTGCTTTCTGAGACCAATCAACAGAAATTTTTCCTTTAATCTCACTCAACGGGCTTTAGTTAAAACTTAAAATGTGTGTTTTTGATGTTGCGTTTATAACCAGAATATATCCCAAACATTGGTAGCAAATCTAGGGGGTCTGGATTCGACAAGTACAAGAGGACATCATCAGCATATAATGCTATTTTGTGTTCTCTTGAATTAACTACAACCCCATGAATACTAATATTTTCTCTTATTGCCTGTGCTAAAGGTTCAATGTAAAGAGCAAAAAGAGTCAGAGACAGGGGGGACACCTTGACAAGTAGATCTTTCCAACCTTATACGGTCTGTGACTCGTCCATTTATCTTGACTCCTGCAGTAGGCATTGAATATAATGTCTTAATAATGTTAATTGAGTTTTCAGCAAAACCAAATCTTTCTGGGACCAAAACCAAATACGTCCACCTAACACAATCAAAGACCTTTTTGGCATCCAAACTAATTAATACTCCTTTATGATTATTTTCTCTTATATCATTGATTATGTGGAGAGGGCGTCTTATGTTGTCTTGGGTTTGCCGGCCCCCAACCAACCCAGTTTGATCTTCATCAATCAAATCTGGGATAAATGAGTTCAGCCTATTAGATATATGTGGTGAGAATAAGGCACGGCGGGACCACGGAGTATCATTTAGAGCCATCTTTATTCACATCTCACCACAACACAACACCCCACACACACCTGAGTCCCCGTGTTTTAACCATTGACTGTAGAAAAGGTGGACGACGCGACACCGCCTCCTCCCATTGTGCAAAAATGAAGCCAAAATATCCCGCTTGTGGAGGCTGCCATCTTGCAAATTTGGAGCCAGAGTCTGCGCAGTAGTGACTTGAGGTGGAGCGACTGTTTAACGCTCCCGCCCACACACCCGCTGGACGTGACCGCAAACACCCCCCCTCTACACTTTTTACATAGCCCGGCGACTCGAGTTTTTTTGCTGGTTTACCGCGACTGACGACTTGTTCAATTAAGGTAAATACAACCATGTCACTGTTATAAAAAAAAGACACACAGCTTATCATCTTATAAGACTCAGCAGTCCACCTGCATCTTAAGGATAAAGGTCACTCTTTCGAGGATGCCAATGTTCACATATTGGACAGAGAGGACAGATGGTTTGAAAGAGGAGTGAAAGAGGCCATCTATGTCCACTGTGAGCGACCATCTTTGAACAGAGGCGGTGGTTTACGACACCAACTGTCTGCCATCTATAATCCAGTTTTGAGTTCCCTCCCCAGACGCCTTAACGCCCACTCACATCCTGGGCCATCTGACCTCAGGAATTCACATGACAAGGTGGGGCCAGGTTTCACAATGAGCTCACCCGAAACCCTGGCTGATTAGGTCCCACACCCGCTTTCACACCTTGGCGCATGTGATTAGAGGATCACCAGGGGGTCCTTTGTCCCTCCTTGGGGGGATACTCCCACTGGGTTTAAATCTGGGACTCTCGGCCATTTGACCTTAGAACTGAAGAAGCTTCTCGGATGAGAGGTGAAACGTCTTCAAGCAACTTAAAGAAGTCCAGACGCTTTTCTTTGCAAACTCCTTTGATTATCATCTTATAGTTCTAAAATCACTCTGTTGTTAATTCGTTAGGTAGATTAGCCGCTAGCATACGCACTGTGTTGGAGGCTTGTTGCTAGCTAGTTAGCGATGCTACACACCTAATACTCTAATAGTCTGTGTTATTGAAGGATTCAGCACTTCTTATGTTTTTTTATCCATTTTTAGACGGCGATGAGATCATCTGCACACTCTACAGAAGCCCAGAGTTACTGTTAATATCAAAAATATAATGCTGTCCTTTGAGATTTTAACATAAGGCTGTGAGTGTAATGGATCTAAAACGGTTTAAATCTTCAGAGCCCTCTACAGCCTGGTAACATGGAAACTTTAAACACATCAGCAGAAGGTTTCAGTAGTGTAGTGCGATTTGTTCTTTTCATTTAATAATAGAGTACATATCATATCAACAGCTACATTCACCCTGGAGAGAAACTAGTGAGGGAGACCACCAGGACCAAGCTGGGTTTCCTGGGTCCAGAGGTTTGGAGAAACTTCTTCCTTTTCTTTCATCACAGATGTCCTGTGCCAGATGTTCTGTTGACCCGCTGAAAGAGGCTTCATTTAAGAAACAACAGGAAGACTGAAGCTCATCGCATTGATCTAGCAGGACTCATGATCTTCACCAGCAGCGCCCTCACAGGAAAATCTTCAGCACTCCTCCGTAGGCCCGATCCAGGAGATGGATAAACCCAGCATTTCATGAACACTGTGATGGAGACCTTTGGTTTGTGTAATGTTATAAATACTTGGATACTCCCCAGAGGCTCCGGACTTTTACATGAACATAATATATTCAGTCCTGTAGAAAGTTATATATTTAAAAATATATGATCCTCTCTGGTTACTCTGCTATGAATAACTCTGAATCACTTTATGGTAAATAACACTATCTGCAAAAAACTGTGAAAGAATTCCAGATGACAAGTTTGTAGTTCAACATACAAGTGACGACCTTTGACCTTCATCATGTTTTATTAAATTGTGTTAGAGAAAATCTAATGTGCTCTTCATGCAGCTGAGTACATAAAGTGTTTAAAACAGAAGCTGTGCAGGTCTGAGATCAGCAGCTTTGTGAAACACCAAACTGAGGTCCTGTTAATGCTGATATATAGTGACACAGTTACATGAGTGATTAATCCTTTTGTTTTTTTGTCTTTAACTTTATCAATAAAACAGCTCCAGCTTTCACTGACAGCACATGTGGTACTTTAACCTTCACACTGTTTTCATCAGTTCATTTTGCAGTTAACATATGAACATGTTGGATGATCTGTCTGCTGTCACTGGGTGGTGCTGAGGTCTGAATCTGAGGGCAGCGCCTGTAATCACAAAGACAACAGAACCATCAAACTCAAATATAAATTTTATCCCTCAATATTGAAATAAAGCTGATTCTTCTGGATTGTTACATTTGTGATTGACATGACATTGACCAATCAGATGACAGGAAGAAAAATAGGGTCAAAATTCGTACTTGTGACTTGCAGGGGGGGTTTTGGCTAAGTCCACACACAAATCTTTTTTACACATACAAATCTTTTTTACACACACACAAATCTTTTTTACACATACAAATCTTTTTTACACACACACAAATCTTTTTTACACATACAAATCTTTTTTACACACACACAAATTCTTTTTACACATACAAATCTTTTTTACACACACACAAATTCTTTTTACACAAACAAATCCTGATTTACAAGTACAAAATATTTATGACCACATTTTGAGCCCATACACATAGCCTAAAGCAGATAACTTATAAGCTGGAGAGGAAATGGCATGTCACAAATTTAGAGGATCATCATTTAGCCTGGAGAAATAGTTTGCTGCTTTATAAGAAAGCCCTCCGCAAAGCCAGAACATCTTACTATTCGTCACTGATTGAAGAAAATAAGAACAACCCCAGGTTTCTCTTCAGCACTGTAGCCAGGCTGACAAAAAGTCAGAGCTCTACTGAGCCAACAATCCCTTTAACGTTAACTAGTAATGACTTCATGAACTTCTTCACAAATAAAATTTTTATCATTAGAGAAAAAATTACCAATAATCCTCCCACAGATGTAATATTATCTACAGCTACTTTTAGTACCATCGATGTTAAGTTAGACTCTTTTTCTCCAATTGATCTTTCTGAGTTAACTTCAATAATTAATTCCTCCAAACCATCAACGTGTCTTTTAGACCCCATTCCTACAAAACTGCTCAAAGAAGTCATGCCATTAATTAATTCTTCGATCTTAAATATGATCAACCTATGTCTAATAATCGGCTATGTACCACAGGCCTTCAAGGTGGCTGTAGTTAAACCTTTACTTAAAAAGCCATCTCTAGACCCAGCTGTCTTAGCTAATTATAGGCCAATCTCCAACCTTCCTTTCATATCAAAAATCCTTGAAAGAGTAGTTGTCAAACAGCTAACGGATCATCTGCAGAGGAATGGCTTATTTGAAGCGTTTCAGTCAGGTTTCAGAGCTCATCACAGCACAGAAACAGCTTTAGTGAAGGTTACAAATGATCTTCTTATGGCCTCTGACAGTGGACTCATCTCTGTGCTTGTCCTGCTAGACCTTAGTGCTGCGTTCGATACTGTTGTCCATAATATCCTATTAGAGCGATTAGAACATGCTGTAGGTATTACAGGTACTGCACTGCAGTGGTTTGTATCATATCTATCTAATAGACTCCAATTTGTACATGTAAATGGAGAGTCCTCTTCACACACTAAGGTCAATTATGGTGTTCCACAGGGTTCAGTGCTAGGACCAATTCTGTTTACATTATACATGCTTCCCTTAGGCAGCATCATTAGAAGACATAGCATAAATTTTCACTGCTATGCAGATGACACGCAGCTCTATCTATCCATGAAGCCAGGTAACACACACCAATTAGTTAAACTGCAGGAATGTCTTAAAGACATAAAGACCTGGATGGCTGCTAACTTTCTGCTTCTTAATTCAGATAAAACTGAGGTTATTGTACTCGGCCCTGAAAATCTTAGAAATATGGTATCTAAGCAGATTCTTACTCTGGATGGCTGTTAAGAGATTTTCAAATGTTTCAAGTATTATTCCCACTTGCATTTGTACGTTATTGAAAGTTTATCTTTAATTTCAGTGTTAATAGTTGTTTACCCATTTATTCTTTCCATTTAATCGTATTTTACTGCTTCACTAGAAGTGAAGCTGAAGTAAAGACAAAAGCATAGTGTTCTCAGATATGATTTACCCAGGACATCTCCTCTGTACCTGGCTCTATACGAGCCGTTTCACTCCCAGGAAGGGGAGAGCAGGACGTTCTTATCTATACACTCCCAAATACCAAGAGGGGCCCATTCTTTACAATCACACACACACTCTGAGATCATACACACACACACACACATACTCTGAAACGCTATAAATAAAGAACTGCCGCATACGCTGGTTGTGAGCCTGAGACAGCAGCGCTCACCCAGCGTGCGCACGTTGTTACCATCTAAACTGTCTTGAGTGTCTTTATTTCGCCTGAAGAATGTCTTGTTTAAATATTTACTCCTTACATTTATTTGGTCCTTCGAGCCAACAGAGTGACCTCGTCATTTCCTGGATTCGTGAACCCACGCTGCAAAGTCTGTCGCGACAGCCTGTTTCTAGTGAAACAGTAAAGACCAACTACGTGAATTCGCCGTTGGCCAGCGTTTTTAGCAAGAGGTCCACGATCCCAGGGAGCGAGGAGGATTCTCTCTGACCGGCATTTTCATCCGAACCAGGTGAATATAAACACTCAAGAACACATTGCGGCTAAAATCGGTTTTTAGATTGACACGGTTCTTAAAAGACTCGTCCTTTAAGGACTGGAAGTCAGGGATCTCACTCTTACGAGTGAAAGGACTCGCCTGTAAGACGGAACTGGCAGTCCCCTGGGGGACTCGTTCCGCAGTTTAAAAGGTTGGAAGTCAGGGATCTCACTCTCACGAGTGAATGAAAATAAAGAACGTGTCAATTAAAATAGGATTGTAGTACCGCGTGTGAAGTTTATGTGTTGTTGAGGAGTGAGTGACCTTTTGAATAGAAACAACAGGTTTCTGCACCACTCTTGCTGTTTCCTGTGTTGACCGATGTACTGGTGAGAAGGGGTCAAAGGTTGCGCTTCAACGCATAAAATTAAGGCCGCCCTGGGTCTAGACCAGGGTAGAAGGCTGCCTTAATAACCTCCCCCGACTCTAATATCAGCGAAGGTCACACGGAGTGTATGTTGGCAGTATTAATAAATAAAAGCAAAACAAGGTGTTTCCAAATACAATAAATCAAAATAAATTATAAGCAATTTACAATAAAATATTATTGATAACTCTAAGCCCAAAAAATGGGAAATAAACCCGCAAAGCCTGAATTGACTGCAGATGAACTATGGTTAGAAAAGAAATGCCCCAGTGCAGGACAAATAAGCGCAAACAGATGGAGAAATCCTAAAAAAACCTAAATGTCCCACGTGGGAGGGAAAATGTATAACTAAATTATAAGAAACCCTCCAAGCAGAAATAAATACTGAAAAGGATGCTAAAAAGAAAACAAAGCGTACACAAGAGGTGTAATGTTTTAAAGCATGGAAAGGGAAATAAAGTGTAATAACCAAAAGGTTAAATTAAATTGGAGCTTCTCTTTAGGGTATTCTAAATTGATAATAGAAGGATAACAACCTGTAAACTGGTATTAACAATGAAATATAGTTGGCAGGACGACCGTGCCTAGAATGGATAGAATGCATGAAACCAGATAACTCACACAAACACATATTAAATGAAATAGAGAGATGCATAAGGTATATTAAGGTTGTGTCATTGTTCAGCCAAAGAAAGTGTGTGAAAAGGAAAATGTCTCCAGCTTGGGAAAGGGTGAGACTGCAGCTCACCCTCAGCCCTTGGTGGACACAAATAAAATATTGTAATATACTATTGCTGTTATATAAAAAGATAATAACATTAATAATGAAATAATATTAAATATGAAGAGGCACCTCAGTCAGTTGTGATGTGAGGTGGATAATTGTTAAAAGTAATCTGTATCAAGCTTAAGGTTTGCTCAAATTCAGTATAATGACATATGAGATGAAGAAAATAAAGAAAATATGTAAACTAATTAAGTGCATAGAGACACTTGACCCGCTTGTAAACCTGTCATCTTAGATGAGATTTTGTTAAGATGAAGAGCAAACCTATACTACCAAGCTAATGAGCAAGATACACACTTTTTATTTTGTATTAATTTTTTTGTTTTTCAGAGCAGAAGCTGCGTGATATTAAAAGCTCACACATGCAGCAGTCTGTGATCTCAGTTTTTTCTCTCACACTTCTGCTTTGTTTCTGACAGCAGTTCTTTTTCTTTTTGTGTCCCAACTCGTGTGTAAGGCCTTCATGCCATCAGCAACTTGTTTTTGTTTGTTTGTTTTGTTGGTTTGAAAAACAAATCTGTGATCATACTTGAGGATCACAGTGACACGAAATGATTAGGCACATGATTTACTGATGCCTAGTTTTAGAGCTGTGAGCTACGAGCTGTAAGCAATGCAAAGTTTTTCCCAACTTAGAAGTTTGACATATGTAACATGTATGAGGTTTATGAATTATTTTAAAACGAAATAGAAATTGTCCAAAATGCCTTAAGAAAATATGTAGTGCTGTATCTACAGAGAAAAAAGGAAGAAGAAGCATTCAGTAACTTGGAAATAGCCTTTCTACTTGCATGTAGATGGAAGTGCAGGTTACATGAAAGCTGTTTTAACACAGGCATTTGGAGAAAAACAACGTCTGCTTGCATTTTACTTCTGCAAATTAGACTCTGTTGTGTGCAGGCCGGAGTAGCTGCAGCAGAGGCAGTAAAAGGTCAGCTGACATTGTTTTAGGACACACTTTAATCATCAAAGTGCCCCATGCAGTGACTTCAATTTTAAATCTAAGCCAATTTGTCTTACCTGACACATGTGAGACAACTCTCAAATGTTGGACACTTATTGTCGCTATATGGAAAGTTCAACAAAGAGTTTGGTTAGTCTGGAGAAACAGAAAATATGTGAGCCTGTGGTATGTGTGTAACAGGAACTACATGCCCATAAAAGGAGCTGACTGTGTCAAGGACGCAGACAGACAGAGAGACACACAGACAGTTAGTATGTTTTTTCAGCAGATCAAGCCGCAAAAGCAGCGGCACAACAAACTATAGACACATTAATGTCTGAATCCTCAATGCAAATACCACTTGATGTGCTTAAAAACGAACAAAAAGCCGCACCAACTGCAGAACAAAAGAAATGGTTAAAATGTGGTGCACAGCTAAAAAATGATTTGATGACCTGTAATGGTAAACCAATACTACCAAAATCCCTACACAAAACAGCAGCATTAGTGACACACGGTTCCACTCATGTGTCAACCGGAGGGAGATGGTAGATATAATCTCTAAACATTTCTTTACTCAAAATTTCGAAAATTCAGCAAAAGAATTTGTCAGAACATGCATGATTTGCCAAAAACATAATGCACAGGGAAACCTCAGACCAAGAAGAGGTAACTTTCCCACACCACCTCATCCTTTTCATACCATTCACATGGATTTTATTGAGCTAAATGAAGCCAAGGTTCAAAAATACGCTCTAGTGATTATAGACGTGTTCTCAAAATGGCCAGAAATTTATCCTGTGAAAAAGGCAGATGCAATTTCTGTAGCAAAATGCCTATGCAGCCATTTTGTTCCAACATATGGCATCCCCACTCTGATAAGATCAGACAATGGGACACATTTTGTTAATGAAGTAATCAGCAAGGTCTCTGAAGCACTAGGATTCAGTATCAAACACCACTGTGCTTACCACCCTCAAAGTGCCAGACTAGTGGAAAGAACTAACGGCACGATAAAACAGAGAAGAAACAGGGAGACTATGGGCTGAATGTAAAGGTCTAGTGAAAATGTGGATGAGATTAACACAAGGCAGGCTCACAAAAATTGACGCCATTTGAAATAATTCATGGAAGACCTTTTCCCACTACTAATACTGAGTGAACCAGTAAACAAATCAGCTAGAGAGACTACTCTAGCAGAGTGGATGACAAAGTTGCTGGAAAACAGAGAAATAGTTTTGAACAATCAACTGCCGAGTGATTCTCTTCCAGTTTCTTGCAGGTTGAAAAAGGGTTGAACCAATCCAAGAACCACAATCTCCCGAATAGAAAAGTGAGCAGTAAAGTCTAGACTGCAGACCGCTCTAACCTCTGGTGTTCACTCGGTGGGGAGAAGGGCTATCAGTGGCAACACTGAGACACTCGCTCCTCTTGCTGGGTGTCTACTCATTGGAGGCCAAGGGTGTGTCCACGGTCGAGAAGAGGAGAAACGCTCACAGAGGGAGACCTGATGGAGATGGAAATACTAAATGCAAACCAGGATGCCCCTGAGGGTGAGAAACCGCACAGACGACGTCGATGCTGGACAAGAGGATGCCAACTGACCACTGTCACAACGATGTGTTCCATGCTCGTGTTCACAGTATTCTTATCACTGGCCCTGGTAGGCATGAACACGGCCTGCACCAGCAACCCATGTGACCCACACTGCCCGAGGATTTACCGGCAGGCTCCAAATGTGACGTGTCCTGAAAGGGGAACCATTTTTAAGCTGCAGCCTATGCCCAGAAGAACGCGCAGCGCAACGAGAAACAAAGAAGTGGAGAACAATGCTGCACCTTCATACCTAACAACACTGCAGCTGACGGCAGTCTGACCAGAGCCCTGGAAAGACTGAAGACCCTGAATGAGAGAATGAAAGAACATTCTGGAGTGGACACTTCCATGTGGGACAGCTGGATGAACATGTTTGGAAAGTACCGCAGCCTAGTGTCATCAATCCTAGTGTCAATAGCTGTTTTTGCAGCCATATTGACCCTATGTGGCTGTTGTTGTATTCCCTGCATAAGATCCATGATCAACAGACTGATAGCCACAGCTATTACACCGGACCCTGTCGGCCAAAAAGAAATTATGACACTGCTGGAGCACGCCGACACTGACTCAAACACCGACGACGAAGATGAAGAAACAACCTGTAACTAAAAGAAAAAGACACTCCTGTTAATAATGAAGCAACAGTTAAAAATGCACTGTCAAGAGACTGTATGCTGATAAAAGTTAAAATGTGTAAAACAAATTAACAACAGGAGGGATATGTTAAGAGATTTTCAAATGTTTCAAGTATTATTCCCACTTGCATTTGTACGTTATTGAAAGTTTATCTTTAATTTCAGTGTTAATAGTTGTTTACCCATTTATTCTTTCCATTTAATCGTATTTTACTGCTTCACTAGAAGTGAAGCTGAAGTAAAGACAAAAGCATAGTGTTCTCAGATATGATTTACCCAGGACATCTCCTCTGTACCTGGCTCTATACGAGCCGTTTCACTCCCAGGAAGGGGAGAGCAGGACGTTCTTATCTATACACTCCCAAATACCAAGAGGGGCCCATTCTTTACAATCACACACACACTCTGAGATCATACACACACACACACACATACTCTGAAACGCTATAAATAAAGAACTGCCGCATACGCTGGTTGTGAGCCTGAGACAGCAGCGCTCACCCAGCGTGCGCACGTTGTTACCATCTAAACTGTCTTGAGTGTCTTTATTTCGCCTGAAGAATGTCTTGTTTAAATATTTACTCCTTACAATGGCATTACCTTGGCCTCCAGTAATGCTGTGAGGAACCTTGGAGTCATTTTTGACCAGGACATGTCCTTCAATGCACATATTAAACAAATATGTAAGACTGCTTTCTTCCATTTGCACAACATCTCTAAAATTAGAAATATCCTGTCTCAGAGTGACGCTGAAAAACTAGTTCATGCATTTATTACTTCCAGGCTGGACTACTGTAATTCTTTATTATCAGGATGTCCTAAAAACTCCCTGAAAAGCCTTCAGCTGATCCAAAATGCTGCAGCAAGGTTACTGACAGGGACTATAAAGAGAGAGCATATTTCTCCTGTTTTGGCTTCCCTTCATTGGCTTCCTGTTAAATAAATAAATAAATAAATTTTTATTTATATAGCACCTTTCTAGACAGAATCACAAAGTGCTGCACATAAGATTAAAAGTCATAAAAAGATTTAAAAAGAGAAAATAAAACAGGCAAATAATTAACCAAAAGCAATTTTAAATCCAGAATTGAATTCAAAATCCTGCTCCTCACATACAAGGTCTTAAATAATCAGGCCCCATCTTATCTTAATGACCTTGTAGTACCATATCACCCACTATTAACACATAGTGAGCGAGAAAAGTGACTGGAAAGGAAAAACTCAATGCATCATGGGAATCCCCCGGCAGCCCACGTCTATTGCAGCATAACTAAGGGAGGATTCAGGGTCATCTGGTCCAGCCCTAACTATATGCTTTAGCAAAAAGGAAAGTTTTAAGCCTAATCTTAAAAGTAGAGATAGTGTCTGTCTCCCGAATCCAAACGGGAAGCTGGTTCCATAGCAGAAGGGCCTGAAAACTGAAGGCTCTCCCTCCCATTCTACTTTTAAATACTCTAGGAACAACAACTAAGCCTGCAGTGCGAGAGCGAAGTGCTCTAATGGGGTGATATGGTACTACAAGGTCATTGAGATAAGATGGGGCCTGATTATTTAAGACCTTGTATGTGAGGAGCAGGATTTTGAATTCAATTCTGGATTTAAAAGGGAGCCAATGAAGGGAAGCCAATACAGGAGAAATATGCTCTCTCTTTCTAGTCCTTGTCAGTACTCTTGCTGCAGCATTTTGGATTAGTTGAAGGCTTTTCAGGGAGTTTTTAGGACTTCCTGATAATAACGAATTACAGTAGTCCAGCCTGGAAGTAATAAATGATACTTGATGATACATTAACAAAAAACAAAACACAGGTAAGCTGAAGACACAAATCCTTCCATTTCAACAGGTGTGTTAATGACTAGAGAAAGAAGATGAGAGGTTTCTTATTAGCGGCACTAAAAGAGACAGTAAGTTAATTTTCACAGCAATGAAGTGGACAGACAACCATGAACAGTCTTTAATTTATCATTATCATTTTTAATGCAATCTCAGTTCAATCAGAAATCTAATAATGATACATCCCAACAACAGTGAATCATGACAACAGGTTAAAAAGAAAAAAGAAAAAAAAAAAGTCAGTTAAGCATCACACTCCTGCTGCCAACAGCAGCCATCGATCAAATTCACTTCTGCAAAACGCAGGCTTTGGTCCACTCCTGGACAGATGTTTGAGTACAGACTACAAAATGGAAGAATCCTGGCAAGTTCATGAAGAATACATCGAGTTGCAAAAAAACAAAACTTTATCACAAATGAAGGCACAGTCAAAGCAGAGGAGTTCTGTGGGCTCCAGTGCTTTTGGAGGTTCTCTCTTTTTTGGAATACACAAGAGGAAGAATTCTTGTTGATGGGGAAACAAATGCAATAAATATTGTTCCAAACAATATTTATTGTTTCAGGAAATTACTAAGTGCCATTGCTGTTTCACTGGAAAAAGGCCACTGATCAGAACGCACATCAACATTTTCAGCTTTAAACTCAATCTCCAGAACTACAAACGCTACCTCCAACCTGCTTCACATGGCCTGATGGCTGCAGGCTCACACTTCAAGTAGCAGAACTACTGACTTCTTGTGCTTTATTAGACGTGTTAGTATTTATTGTAATCATAGTGCTGCACCCTGTCCAGGCCTAGAAATGACACATTTAACAGCATTAACATTAATAATACAGCAACACTTGAACTGCGATCTGTCACATCATAAAGGGCGTTTATTACTCCAGGCACACACTTCAAGTAATTTCAGGTATGAAGGAGGATTTGATACTACGCAATCATAAAGAAACCGCACGTCCTCAAGTAGTTCTACAATTATAGGAACCATTAAAAAAGTTTTAAATTATTGCGAATCTGGCAGAATTTGGGAAGCAGTGCATGGAAACACATGCAGACACACACACATCAACAACAAACAGCCTGACAAACATAATTTGTTCCCATAAAACAAACCAACATGTATTTTACGTCCCACTTCTGCCAAACATTCACAAAAAACTTTTTATGGTTCTTGCATATAGAATTCCACATTTCACATCAAGAAATGTGGATAGGCTTTGTGTGAAATTACAAAAATATACAAACATGACCTCAAATACATGTTCTATTGGTAAAAAAAAACAAAACAAATCATCAGAAAGAATGAATTCATATTCTATATGCTTTGGATAAATCGAGGTATTCAAGTGTCGGGATGATGGTACAAACATGGTGGTTCTGTAAACGGACAGCTGCTTACTAGGGGCCAGTGTTCCATCAAACAGGAGTTACAGTGGTCTTGAGTCTCTAACCTTTGTCTAATCATTTGTTGGACTAACTACTCCAGGACTTCGTAAGGCAACTAGGACATCCAAGTCTTCATTCTGGACTACTGAAATGGGATGTGGGTAAACACTGTAGACATGCTTCAAGTGAGTTCTCTGGAAACATGTCAGACTACTTTGGCCGAGCAAACATGGCAAATAAATGGACTTGTGTCCATTTGGAAGAGCACAGACGGTACTGACTGAGAATCACTGAACACGCAAAGACATCTGACACCAGGACATGACTTCAAACACTTAAATGATGATGGCCAAGAATTCTGGGATTCCAAAAAGTTTCAACGATGATGAAAATATTCAACTATACACAATATTACTCATGTTAATCACACACTGTCAGCTACAGTAACCTGAATTTAAAAGAACGGGCACTTAAAAGAAGCTCGACACAAAGTTCTAAGCAGCGACTCCATCAGTTTTAAATACATCACATTACTCTCTTGTGGTCCATGATGACTTTGGAGCAGTGCTGCCATCAGATGGGGGCAGAGGTGAATCTATAAGCAACTAGTTGCTTATAGAACTATAGACCGTTCTCACACAGTTCCTGTAATGGACTACATTGAGCTACTTGTGCTTAAACATGCAAAGCTCATGGAAACACAGCTAACAGGAGTTCGGCTAAAACATTCGCTCAGTGAGGCACTTTAGCAGGACTCCAACACATCTTGACAGATAAATGTTGAATCTGATGCCAGCAACATATTTTTAGAAAGTGGGGAAAGGAGGCTGTTGTCAGCTGAATTGACTGGACCGGACTCAGCTGTGTTTCAAAATGAAATATTTTCCCACCTGGACTTTCCAGAGAGCTGTGCTGCTGGTATACATTCAGAATACGGTTGTGCATCATCTCACTGAAATAAGCAAGGCTTTCTTAGAAACAGACCTTATCTGGATGACGTCACGTCTTGCTTCAAAACGCGTGTGTTGTTGAGCATTAATGGTGCTCAGATGTGATGACCCCTCACACCATCACGGATGATGGCCTTTGGATTGTGTTCACTGACACATTCCCAAACACAACTGTGATTTTCCAATCATACTAATATTTACCCTCAGTAATTATGAGGTGGTCACCACAGTGGTTAGCAAGAAGTTCCATGGTGTGACTCCACCATCGGCCCAGAACCTTTCTGTGTGGAGTTTGCATGCTCTCTATGGGCACCCCGGCTTCCTCCAACATTCCAATGACATGCAGTTCAAAATTGTTAATAGGTATTAATGGTTGTCTGTCATTTTTTGTTAGCCCTGCAACAAACTGACAACATGTCCAGGGTGTACTCTGCCTCTAGCTCTATGGCAACTAGGAGAGGATCCAGTCCATCCACAGTAAGTGGAGAAAATGGATGGATAACTGTGGTGTTCTGCTAGAAGTGTGCGTGTGTGTGTGTTTTTCTTCACACATCACACAAGCTTTCCAGTCTTTTGTCAGTTGGTTGCTGGCATCAAATTCAAAACATTTAAATTTTTACATTTAAAGTCTTCTCTGGACAAGTTTAAAGTCCTTATTAAAACCGTGAGAAAAAACTGAACTACTGTCTATATTTATCAGCTTCTCTTCAAGCAGCTCATCAGAAAAGGATGCTGGGAGTGTTTGTGCAGTTTTGTGTATCTGACGGAGCAGAGCACAACGACTACTTACTAGTGCATTTACTGCCTGAGATTTTAAACTGGAACATAAAAGTAGTGCTAAATGTGTCAAGGTTATGGATGATATTGCGCTCTTTTAAATACGCTGAGCAGGTTATATTGTTCCAGTTTAGGAACACTGGAGTAAAGTTAGGGATTCACTGAGCTCCATCCAATTTCACTGCAAGCTGGAGACTCCCTCTCTGCCCTCATCGGAGGGCGCAGCTCTGCTTTAATGGACTTGTATTTAGACATCTACATTAGCAGCTAGAAGACGAATATTCAAACCGAGGTCCTGTTAAGACACTACAATATCATAGAAGCACAAACCTGTCATGCCCTCCGTTAAAGCTCAGTCTGTTTTACTTTTATATTATTTTCTCTTGTACATATTCTAGAATTTGTGCTTCCCACATCTCTATAAAAATAACTCATTTTATATTCAGTATCTGTTAACTAGCTGATTCTCTGTTTTTTGTCGAGCACAAACATGAAAGCCGCCCAGTCTGTTACTTGACTGAACATGTGGGGACATGTCTAAAAAGCCTGTTACAAATGGAGAATAACCGGTACAGTTCTGCTGACGCTTGTGCTTCCAAAGCTCAGTTCCAGCCTGGCAGAAGCTCATTTCAAGTTGTTTAAGAAAAATAATTGTGAGTAGCAACACTCAAATTTAGTGCCACAAAATCATTACAGATTTTTTTTTTTAATCTGTTGCACTTCTCACCAAGAGAGAAAGACTGCACAGAGTAGCAGTTGGTCTGAAAGTGTATTTGTGCATTAAAGAAGAAAAAAGAGGATCACAAGGCTGTCTCCTGAACTGTGTGAGCCGTCAGCCGGCACGAGGGCCGAGCCCTCGAATCCTCTGAGTCTTCCTCCTCCGTCTGTGCTCTGTCGCTCTCCATCTCCTTCTCCTCTGTGACGGTGTCTTCTTTGGAATAAGCTTCTCCGTTGCGGTCTTTTTGGGCCATTTGATAAGGCTGTGTCTTGATTTGTGTGGGCTGGCCAACAAGGATAAAAACACTATTGAAAGCACAAATACTGAAAGACAAACAAAAGTGGAAACAAGTGGAAATATGAGTTTACCTTCTGAGCCAGAGGAGTGATACAGCAAAGCTTTTCTCTGTAGCGGTCGGGCAGAAAAAAGAGCAGCGTGCCCAGGACGGGGTACACTGTGCCCGGGGTCAGCTCCTTCTCCTTCATAGGCCCTAGTATGATGACAGTAACAAAGAGATATGAGCAGAAGAGGCTGACTGGACCTTATCAGAAGAGTAAATCACACAGTTTCTGTAACCCATGAAGCATATGGATGCTACAGGTTCTTATAGTGTACACATTAGCTGTATGACCAGAATGCTAACATGGCCAAGTTATATTGGCCAAGTTAGCCAGGGAATCAAGGTGTAGGCACTGGATTAGTGGAAAAGAGGAAAGAAACAATAAGGTTATATAACAGACTATGTAAACCATTTGTGACACAGACTACAGCTACATGTGTATACCTGTTAGCAGGCTAACTATCAGTCCCACCACCACCACAGTGGCTGAGTTGTGAGCGCTATACCACATGTAGGACAATGAGTAGAGTGCCTCCACACCAGTCGACCTGAGAGAGGGAATATAAAAAAAAACAAAAAAAACAGTTTAAATGACCTTCCTCTTGCTGGCCCTACTGTCCATGCTGACTGATATTTGTAACATCAAACTTTGGTAATCTGTACAATCAATCAGCACTCAACACTACTACTACTAAACCATATTTAAAGAGGTTTATCTTGAGATGAAATGTGTTACCCTGGCTTGGCTGTGGTGGTCATGACAGTGGTAGTTATGTTATCAAACAATGGCAGAGCAGTGGCGTTGAGTGCAGGTGCTGGCGTGGGAACAGACATGCGCATCACAAAGCTCCCGATGCCGATCCAGAAAGCCATGACAAGGCCCGATACCAACCCAACCACTGCGCCCTGACAGGAGGACAGAAGCAATGTCAATTTATGTGTGACCACAACAATAACAACAAAAGCCGTTTCAAATACTGAATTATTAGTAGCCCCAAGTTGAAACAGGACTCACAGTGGGGTTTGCCCAGGGGAAGAACATTCCCAAACAGAAGAGTCCCAACAGGGGTCCGCCCACCATGCCAAAGATACTGAAGGCTGCCTGAGGACACACATGAAAAACTAATTAAAAAAAAAATTAAGTAAGTTAAGTTAATAACTGTCTGTATGAATATAAAGTCTTTTTTTAAAACCAGTGCCATGATTACCACCATGCACTTTCCAAAACTTTTCAATTCACTTAAATGTAATGAAGCATTTTCAAACTTTTTGATGAACAGTTACCTGCAGCATAGATCCCATTATAGAAGCAATGTAGGCCATAGCCAGACACACCAGACCATAACCCAGGGCTGTGGAGCAGATGAAAAAAAAACCAAAAAACCAAAACAAAACAAATAAAACAACACACAGTGGTTACACCTCCAACTTCAAGTATGTAGAACCACAAATAAAAAGCATGGACTGTATGGCATTTTTACTCTGGCACGCGCACACACGCACACGCACACACACACACACACACACACTTATGTGAGTTGCTAGATCAGACTTCAGATTGCTGCAGACTGAGTCTGTTGTCCAATATGATTTTATTGTTTGATTCTCTCTAGAACACAGTTCTGGCTATCTGCACAGCAGCTTCGTCTAGAACAGGGAGGGACTTGATACTCGTTTTAGACAGTGAATGAGGGCTTATACCAAACACTAGTTAAGAATAAATAAGGATTTCTTGACCTAGTTACCGTACTCTAAAAACAGGGAGTAGAATACACCCACATTAAGATAATAAAACAACAGCAGTACACTCAAGTAAAATTAAAACATCTACTACTAATACCAGAATAAAAGCATATGGGTCAGAAGGTAGTGGGGGGTGGGACCTGATGTGTCCATTGGAGTGTGAATGTTAGATAAAAGCACTCAAATGAACGAGGCTTGCAGCAGAGTAGAAAAGGGCTATATTCACTCGAATCCATTAAGCATGTAAGTAAAATGTGAATTATTCTTTACCCCAAACAAAAACACAATCCCACAGTCAGACAACACATAACCGGTCACAGCAGATGGTCACCTCTCCCTGAGCCTGGTTCTGCCAGAGGTTTCTTCCTGTTGAAAGGGAGTTTTTCCTTCCCACTGTCGCCAAAGTGCTTGCTCATAGGGGGTCATTTAATTGTTGGATTTTTCTCTATTGTAGGGTCTACCTTACAATATAAAGCGCCTTGAGGCAACTGTTGTTGTTATTTGGCGCAATATAAATAAAACTGATTTGAATTGAATAGTATTTGAACTCCAACATAACTGCATGTTTACAGCAAAGAGGAGAAAACAAAACTCCACCACTTGTCTCACCGAGTCCTTTGGACAGCAGCGTGGCCTTGCCTTCAGTCATATTTGGAAAATGAGGTTTAATCAGGTCCTCCATAGTTACTGTTGCTAAGGAATTGAAGGCTGACGAAATTGTGCTAGAAGAAGAAAACAAACAAACAGGTTTAAGTGAAAGTTAAGGGTGGTTCAAACACATCTGCACTGCACAAGCCTCCAGGAACCAGAAAGCCATCATCTCATACAGCTGACTTTTACAGTGAGATCTATTCAAGCGAGAGTCGCTGATACTCATTTTTATTTGGCTGCACATCAAAGAAAAGCTGATAGCTATGCATGTAAAAGTGTTAACATGGACTCAATATGTTTTTATATACTACATTTTATTGTTTAATAACCAACTGAAAAGGGTAATGACATGCCTTATGATTGTGTGCTACAAGTACACTAAGGACAAAACACACACACACACACACACACACACACACACACACACACACACACTATGAATAACAGCTGCTTGACGTTTTGATAAAGCAGCGTAGCCTCTGCCAGCCTGACTTGTTATTGCCAAAACTCGTAATTAAAAAAAAAAAGTACTGGGTTCAATCCAAGGGTTATAAATAACATGAATAAGTTAAAAAAAACCCAAAAAAACCCCACCATTTGTAGTTCTGCCTGGGTGGTAGGGTAGTAACCAGCTATAAAAGCTGATACATGAAGGATTGTGACCAAGTGTTCAGCAGTCATTTACTTTTAAGGTTGCAGAACACTTTTTAAAAAACACAATTTAAGACTTAAAAAAATAAATACATTTATACCATTTCCGCAGCATGCCACAAAATCTAGCTATGTATGCAGTGTCATCAGTGCCACGAATTAATCCACGAATCCAAGAAACATGGCCTGTATTTAAAGTGCTCTGGAAAACTTCCAGGAAACAACTGGTATTAATGACACCAGTTCAATTAATAACATAGTGAACTGCAGTCAATATACCATTGTACATTATATATAATTAACCTCAAGGATCACGCTATTCTAGTAGTTTAGCCAACCATAATTTCCACAGACTCATGATTTTGCTATAGATGTTAGCAAGTAAGTTTAGGTTAGCCAGCTTGCTGTACTTTAGCTATCCTGCACCCATCTGGTAATGGTGAATCTGGATTTTTGTGAGTAAAGTCTTATGAACACAGCCAAAAAGGCTACCAGATTAGTTTGAATAAACATCTGGTAAACACCAGGGACAGATAGCTGAAATTCTGATTTAATCCCAGAAACCAAACAACCTCTCCATGAATCAAATGTCCTGTCAATATTTTCCTATTTCTGTTAGCTTAATTGCTAAAGTGAATACAATGTGGTCTAAGGAGCTTGGAAAGAAAAGCGTCTGGACTTCTTTGAGTTGCTTGAAGACGTTTCACCTCTCATCCGAGAAGCTTCTTCAGTTCTAAGGGTCAATTGGTGCGTCTTCAAGCAACTCAAAGAAGTCCAGACGCTTTTCTTTCCAAGCTCCTTAGACTACGATGACCTGGATGACTGAGAACCTTCACAGACTGAATACAATGTGGATTCACACAGTGTGCGATGTGCTTTGCAACCTATGATTTTTAACACTAAGAGATAATAGATGCCAATATCTTAAATCAGTCATAACACAGAGTCTGTAAGGGTGTGTTAATCCCGACCATCAGTCCTGGTTCTTGGGTTATTCACCTGAGCGCTCCACTGAAGAGACAGGCCACAAACAGCCCCGGAAGCCCAGGTAGATCTCTGAACACATCCATCACAAAGTACAGCACCATCTAAAAAAGGAAAAAGAAAAAAAAGAAACTAAACATTAGAATTAAAACAATAATAATATTCTATTGATACTTTTAAAGATGAAATAAGAGCTCACCTGATCATTAGTCGTGACGTAGCCCTTATCCAGAGGGCTGTCTTCTCCATAACGAGCAAACATGACCAGACCCATCAGACATCCTAAACACAGGACAACCTGCTGGCATGGAAAGACTACGTAGCAGGACCTGGAAAGGCATGATGGGTAACGGACAGATGGTTATCAATAGGGTTTGGCGGTTTTTAAACAGAAGGTGTGAGCAAAGCTTTTTCTGACAACTTCATGTTACTCACATGACAGCTTCTTTCTCTGTGCGGGAACTGAGGTATCTCTGGACCTGAGCTTGGTTCACACCGTACAGAGCCAACATCAGAAAGACCCCCCCAACACCTAGTGTCCAGAAGGTGTGGCGCTCCAGAGGGTTGGGGTTCAGGCTACAAAGGCAGAGAGTGAAAGAGCTCCTTTGCAAGAAGTAGTTCCAAAATATGTAAAGGCAGTATTTTTGGCAGATCGGTGAACCTCTGAGAAACTCTGCCTCTCTAAGAAGCTCTTTTTATACCCGATCATGTGACTGTTGACTCCAGCTCATTCTTTTTTGTCTTTCTATGTTCTGCTGTAAATAAAATATGGATTTGTGACATTTGCAAATCACTGAATTTCATTTTTACCTCCTGTTTTCTACCCGATGTAATTAAGTGAACCAGAAGTCCTTTAATTTAGTTGCATTTCAAATATGCAAACTACTTACTCTAGTCCAGAAATACGGCTACCGTTGATGGCTTTCCTCCAGACTTCTGCTATTCCTCCTGCCTGACTAGTCCCCACCACGATGACTGCCAGTTGGCCTGCAAACATGACCACCGTCTGGAACACGTCGGTCCACATCACTGCTTTCAGCCCCCCCTGGGAGACAGGAACAGTAGCAGATTAACATCGGACCATAATGTTCATCATTACAAGTAATCTCATCTGAACTTCCTAAGTTTGCCTAAGCTTTTTTTCCAGTGTTTCCCACTCCCTTGGTTAGTAAGGATTTGTTCTTATGAAATATATAAGCTGCAGCTGGAGAAACAATCTTTTAAAAAACTTGTTTTGTCGAAATGACAAACTGATAAATGTATCTTAAGATTGGTGAATTTAGACTTACCAAAGCAGTATACAGAGTGCACACCAATCCCATAGCCAGCACTGCCCCCCATAGGTCAAATCCTGTCACTGCATTTGAACAGAATGAAAACATTGAACACTGCAACAGGTTGTCAAACCTTCTAGGTGTGACCTAACATGAAAAATGAAGTAATGACCCATGCATTACCTGCATTAAGAGCCAGTGCTGGAGCATATAAGACTACCCCCATATAAATGACCTGCAGAGGAAGAAACAGACAATATAGAAGAGTAAGGTTCCCAGAAACAGAACACAGTTCAGAGGTCATATTTTGGAGTTAGCTGACTCATAACACATTCATAAAGCTCTTTTAAAATACACTGTACAGGGCAGGTTTATCAGCCTGGGTTATCTTTTAGAAGAGAAACGATATGGTCTTATACTCTAAAGGTCTGTACATGTTCTGAAGAAAACGCAAAGAAAACTAAGCTTCATGTGTTCTGTTCTTATGTGTTCTGTTTATTTGGAAAAATTGTTGGAAAAAAAAGGTTTGGAAAAGTAAAGAATCTAAGGTGTTGCAATGAGCCAGTCAAAGTCCAGATCTCAACCTGATTGAAATGCTGTGGTGGGACTTTTAACAGACCTGTGCATAAATGAATGCCTGCAAAACTCAATGAACTGATGATTCAATGTGTAAAGAAAAAAGAAAAGAAAAATCCTTCACAATGGGAGCGACTGAAAGTCATAATGAAACAAGTATGTGTGTGTGTCACATATAAAATGTAGCATATAAAGTTTTAAAATATGTCACATGTGACCTCTGACCTCTCCTTCAAGTGATAAAAATGCTTTATAGAGCTTCTGTTTCTGCCATGGTTTGAACTGACAACATATAGGGATGATATTTGGCGTTTCAAATGTCATGTTACTTTGGACTTTCTTTTTTTGGGGGGGTCAAACTTTCATAAAATGTTTTAACTTTAAATCTGAGCTTAAAATTCTGCTGCCTTTGTTTGGTAACATTTAATAATATCTGCCCTTCTTTCAGGCTGACCCCAAAATGTGTTAAATCTATAAAGAAAGTGTCAAAAGAGAATGAGCTGCACAGAAATATACTGTAGTATAATATTATGTCATAACCTTAAGTCATTCATGCCCAGTTATTCACAAATCAATATCTATTATTAAGCTCCCTAGAGAGTGAGCTGCCTCGGTGGAAGTTTGAACTCTTGGAGTGGTTCTTGTTTATTTTGGTCCCGTTTTCATTTATTGTTTTACTAACGAATACCATTATCAGAGATCTATTCTTGAATTTTGTTAGATTTTATTATACAGAGTTAGGAAAACAATGTTTTACGTGAAGCCTGACGCTGCTGTACACAGAGACTAATGATTGTCTCACAGTACAGCGAGCACTGGTGTCACAACCAGAACAGCTTTACTCTAACGCATCCCCAGACTAAACTAACTCACCATGGGTCTGTTGGGTTTTTGGGATTTTTTATTTCCTTATTAATTGTTGGCACAAGCTACCAGTGTTAAATAGCACATAAAGTTTAACTGTGAAGCCCAGTGTTAACTGATTGTGCTGTGTGATCCAGTCCAGTGGGTGGGTAAAGATTTTGCATTGTATCTGGAAATTCTCATGATGATATGACTAAAAACAGCTCAAAGCAATAAGACTGATTTAAAGACAACTGTAATACCTGTTTACTAGTTACTGTAGATATATAAATGTAGAATAATATGCAATATATGATCTGTTTCAGATGATTTAAGCTTTCACTGGGTATCTATTGCACATTAAAACATCACTTATTCAAAAGGATTCACAAATAAACAAAGATACCATCTGAAAGATGAAGGTCGCAGTCCCACATATGCGAACAGTCTTGTTAAATCGCAGTTCCAGATACTGTAGAAGAAAGAATGTAAAAGAAAACAAAAAAAAAAAGACCAAAATCAAAAATCTAACCACATATCATCTCAGAGACAGCCTGTAATATGCATTCAGCACAGTAGATGTTTACTGAGGATCAGAAATGGTTGTTTAAGTTCTGATCTTCGACTTAGACATCAGTCATTTGTCCAGGTAATTTGTAGTGAAGCACCAGAAGCCTCAATAGAGGAACAGTGAGTGGAGTTTAGATAAAGAGAGATGTAGATTCTGGAGGCGAGGACATTTGTTTCTCTGATGTGAATGTGTCAGGGGTAACACAGATAAGACAGATAAGAATGTTAAGCTCTGAGATCATACTTGAGAAAGGCAAAAATAGAAAAAAAAAAGTGTGCTGAGAGAGTGCAAAACTGAAAAATACAGAGAAAAAAAAAGAAGATTACAATTAATAATCATTTTAGAAAATGGAGATCAAGTCAGGTCAAACTACAAGTACCTGATGGTTGTTCATTGTCTTGTTTATGGTGTGTGTGAGAGATAAGGGATTAACCCAAGGAAACTTACGACAATGACAAAGCAAAAACAAGACAACACAAACAGAAAGGCCTGATACACGTGTCTCTAATCATGAAACGAGAGCCGTGTTAACTGTTCTTGTGAATACCTCGTAAGCACTGGACAGTCGCAGTCTGTAGAAGACTGGTATGAATACATGAGCTGGAATGAGAAGACCCAGGAAATAGGAGCATCCCAGGAACCAGTACTCTGTCCCAAATGTGTACACCTCAGATGGAGCACCCAGGATGGCCACAGCTGACTGAAACGTGGCCAGCAGGGAGAGGGACACAGGCAAGCAGCTCATCGAGCGGTCAGCCATCAGGAACTCCTGTGGCAAACAGCACAGGCGTCACAAATCTTTATTAGCATTCAAAAAGGAAAACTGATTTGCACTCTTTCAATATAAAAAAAAAAATGTCTACCTGTGTTGTGCGTTGGCGCCCCCCAGAGAAGGCATAAAAGAGGCCAATGCCAGCTGAGGCCACCAGCAGCAAGGCAAAAATGACATAGTCCACCGTGGTGAAGTGCATCTGCACCACCTCCCCCATGATGAGGACAGACGTGGAGGGGCTGGGAGAGTGAAGGCTTTTGGAAACACAGCCTCTGAGAGGCTGCGATTACAATGTCAGAGAGAACACCTCACCCATAGGGAGACCTGCTGAGAGCTGGAGAAAACAAGAGGAAGTAGGAAAAGTTATTTATCCAACTTGAAAATCTGGAGGAAGCATGGGCAGCAGCTCAGAAATATACTGAGGCAGCAGAGGCATCGGGATGTTGTATGCAAAAATAACAAATCTGAAGGGACAGTTTTTGTCAGTTTGGTAACAAAGAGCTGGGGTTTGAACAGAAACAGGAGTGCGTGGTTTTTAAAAATTTAGCAAAAACTGTGTGTACAGATGTTTTGCTTTGGTGCGACTAACAAATCCTAAAATAAGACTCCAGCATTACTGCCAGCTCTAACACCATGCTGATACATAGAGATGATGCACCCTATAATTACCATTCAAATTTCCAGATGCTCTGCTGTCTGTTGTTTTTACATTTTTATTTATTTATTTATTTATTTATTTTTTTTTTTACACACAAACTTTTTGGAGAATCAGGTCTGGAAAGTTTCCATATGACACAGTTCAGGTTAGTCATTTAATAACTAGTTGCTCTTGCTAGTGGAAGGATACTCTGTCTCATCTAGTGAATAATACTTAGTCCACTGAGTCCGTACACTCTCCCTCACCCAAAGTTGTTATTAGCTTTGTGGAATTTAAAGGATTGAAATTCATTAACATTTTCTCAGTTTTCTTTGAATCATAATCTTCTGCACAGAAGCCTGAGTAGGGCCGGCTTTGAGCCTGCTGGAATTTCTTATTTCTCCTCACACATCTCTCTGACACTTTTCCAGAAACATTTTAACCTCTCTGTCGATGGTGTGCATCAACCATAAGTAAAAAAGACTGATGTAAGACCATGCTCACTGGCAACAGACTAGTTAATCACAAGTTATTCACCAATGAACATACAGTACCTCAATATGCTCCTTTATGACACTAAGAAATAGCAAAATTTACAAAATGCACCTAATAGTTTATTCCACAGGAGCAGAAATGTGTGACTGAGCCCATCATAAACTCAAACAGTGAGATGTTTACAGAGGTCAGGACAGAGGCCCATTTCCCCATAAATCCATTTGCATCAACAGTTATCATCTCCTGGTGCCCACTAAGAACTGCAAGTTTTAGGCAATTGTGCTTTGGTTTAACTTTTCAGATCTGGAAGTTATATAGCTATATTTTTATACCATATATGGTGCAAATAAATGTCTGATATATACTCATTATGACAGTTTAACTTGCTGAGAGTTACATATGACACGGGTGGTTTCTATTCGTCTGCTAAGATTTTAGTATCTGTGCATTGTGATGTAACTGTTTCTGTGTCAGTCTAATAAATGAACTGTTTGCAAGACAAACATGTAATAAGAATTGCATTAAGTACTCTAAAGTATCAAAAAAAACCCCCCACAAAACAAAGACCACAAACAAAATTATGGGAAAAGAAGAAATGACTGTACCTACTGAGACTGAGCTGCTGCAGGCTGACAGACACTCAACACCCTCACTTAAGATTTACTGGAGGAAGTATCCTGCCTGGTCACAGCGGCCAAACACAAGAACTGTGAAGACAGAAGAGAAACTCTGTACGTTTTTAAAAAAGCAGCCATCCTGTGAAGCAAGTAAGACAAATGATCTAGCACAATATTATTACAAAGGATTCAATATATAAGGATTAATTTAACCAAATAAAATCCAACATGGTATTATGCTTTAACAAAACACACAACCCTGTTCCCTGTACTTTGTTTAATGCTGAAAAATGATTCTCCCATTGTTCCTCCCCCTGCATTTTCACTCCATGCAGCGCTCAACTGAAAATATTTCTCCCTCTCCTCTACATATTAAACCATTTTTTCTTTCTTGCTGTTGCTTTCTCACAGCGTGTTGAGCTGCACTATCCCACACTTCTTATGACAAGAAAAAGCTGAAGGGCAGCTGATTGCAAAGAGGTCAGGTTAAGAACACAGAGCAAAGAGCGAGACTTTGTCAGTCTCAATTACTTAGTTTAACCATGAGGTCCTGCTGTGTGGAAACACCAGTTTTTGTTTGTTTCTAATGTGTCACCCAATAGCTGATCAAAGGTTAACTGTCTGATCAGATAGTAAAGAATGTGTGAGAGCAACTTACTAAAATAAAAAAGAAAAGAAGCAAAAGCGGTGCTTTAGGAAACTGCCAACATTGTTGACACCGACTGCTTTTCAAGGATTATGAGATTTCCACCTGGAATGTCACTGTCTGCCTTTACACAAATACCACTTCCACATGGACACCTGCTCAGCTGCTCTTCAGAAAGCTACTTGATACATCTTCATATGTTGGCAGCAGTAAATGGCACCTGAAGTGCAAACGTTTCAAATGACAAGTAGTGAAAGATCTAGACGGGGCTACTGAGTTTTTCATGGCTGGAGCGCTTGTTTGTTCCCATTCTAGCAACTTTTAAAAGACAAGCTCAGGAAGGACTAGCATGAGTCACACTAGATGTGTGACAATGTCTTTAAAGGTCAAGTAAAGGTCAAGTCAAGTCAAATCAAGTGGCTTTATAGTCATTCCAACCATGTGCAGTGGTACAGTACACAGTGAAAAGAAACAACATTCCTCCAAGACCGTGGTGTTACATATGACATATAACAGAAAATCAACTGCAGGATCTAGGACTGAGCAGCTCCCTCTGCAGCTGGATCCTTAACTTCCTGTCTGACAGACGCCAAGTGGTCAGACTGGGCAGCACCACCTCATCCCCCATCACACTGAACACTGGTGCTCCACAGGGGTGTGTACTGAGCCCTCTCCTGTACTCACTCTACACCTACGACTGCACGGCCACTAGAAACTCCAACATCATTGCGAAGTTTGCGGACGACACTACAGTGGTGGGTCTTATCACCAACGGTGATGAGACGGCCTACAGGGAGGAGGTCAGCGCCCTGACCCACTGGTGTCAAGACAACCATCTCACCCTCAACGTCGCAAAGACAAAGGAGTTGATAGTGGACTTCCGGAGGTGCAGAGGAGTACACACCCCCATCACCATCAACGGCGCCGCTGTGGAGAGAGTGAGCAGCTTCCGCTTCCTTGGTGTACATCTGGCTGAGGAGCTTACGTGGTCAGTACACATAGACAAAACAGTGAAGAAGGCGCAGCAGCGCCTCTTCTTTCTCAGGAGACTGAAAAGATTCGGCATGAGCCCCCGCATCCTCAGGACCTTCTATCGCTGTGCCATTGAGAGCATCCTCACTGGATGCATCACCACCTGGTACGGCAACAGCACCGCCTACAACCGCAAAGCTCTCCAGAGAGTAGTGCGGTGTGCTGAACGGATAATTGGAGGTGAGCTTCCCTCCCTCCAAGACATCTACAGGAAGCGGTGCCTGAGGAAAGCGGGGAGGATCATCAAGGACTCCAGTCACCCCAGCCACAAACTGTTCAGACTACTTCCATCAGGAAGGAGGTTCTGCAGCATCCGGTCCCGTACCAGCAGACTGAGAGACAGCTTTTTCCACCAGGCCATCAGACTGCTGAACACGTCATAGACACCTCACCTTCACTACTGGAACTTCAACATTATGCACTCCATACTGTACATTAATGCCACTGTTTTGCACATACCAACCTCTGTATATTTTATACATCTTATTTTATTGTTTACTTTATTTCATTTGTAAAACATGTATACACACACACACACACACACACACACACGTAGAAAAACATATTTAGTACACACGTTCAGTAATGTATATACCTTTATATATTGTACATATATTTATTACTTTTTAGATTAGCCATTTTTATATTTTGCTTGTTTTACGTTATTGTATTTTTGCACAACTCTGTTGCTTGTGAAGCTCGCACACAAGAATTTCACTCACATGTACTGTACCAGTGTACCTGCACATGTGACGTGACAATAAAAGTGATTTGATTTGATTTGATTTATAAAGTGCATTGTGCAAAAATTGCAAACAAAACAAAACAAAGACAGTGCAGACACATCAGTGCAATAGAAATGTGCAAAAGACTGAGCATTGTGCAGAAAGCAACTTGGTGTATGAAGGTGTGTGTGTGTATCAGACAAGTATCAGATAAGTGCTTGAGGTAGTGACGTGTATGAAGGTGTGTGTGTGTGTCAGTCCAGTCACTGACACACACACGGTGTGCACTGACAAGCCTGTCTGTGTAATATTCTCAGCTGGTTTGATCAAACACTGGCCAATAAAACATGTTCTTAAATCCCACTTATATCCCAATGGTTCATTATGTCTAATATACACAGCTGTGACAGGTTGGGAACAGAAGGAGCTGCCAGTGTAGCTGGTTTCATTTAAAAGGCCTCATAACCCAGAGCAGAGTTACAGCGCTGCTGTTTAATGACACAACACAAAATGGGTCACTTTTATATCAGTGTTGCCCACATGCAGGCCACCCAAGAATATTTTTTATTTTTATTCCTTCATCTGCTCAGGACAGTAACATGATTAGCTCACTATTGCGCTCTTGTTTTAAAGTAGCTTGTAAACAGCTATCTTTGTTCTTCTACCGTTTCCCTATAGGAAGGCTGGACAGGTTTCTATTGTGCTTGTTATTCCATTGTCTCCAATCTCTCACACTGCAGTCAAACTCCAACTCTACCATCTGGCACAACAGCTGGTGATGACAGCCCTTGCTCTGCTCTGGAGATCTGCTGCAAGCTTGAGGGCAACTCTGAGCAAATGAAGAACTGATAAAGCTATACTGTTCCTCAGCAATCTGCACAGCAAGAAAGACAGCTGCAGTCAAAGATGGCAGAGTTTGAGTCTGACTAGGAGATGGGGAATTTACTAGAGCGGGAACAAAATATTGCTGCGTTATTTATCATTACAAAGTGTGACTGTGCCTAAATTTGTGCATGTGTGGTTATGCACACACACAAAATCTTATTCTGTGGGAAACGCTGTATCTAAATCCAGATTCACAGGTGCTTTCGCTGATGCAATCCAGCTCAGTCCAAGAAAGAAAAGTAGTAAACCTTGCCTTTCATCAGTATGTACAGTGAGCTTTGGGTCTGCAGCCTCAAAGATGTCACATTTCGAAAACTGAAGTGACTGCTTCATAGTTGAACATCCACTAAGCCCTAAGAGCCAAAATATCAGCCTTCAGTCTGCTCTAAATGAACCATTTGGGATCTTCTTTTTTTCACTCTTGGAACTGCATGATATCACAGAGAGCAAATATTGCTTATATGCTCATCTCAGCTGCACAGCTCTTCTGATTGCAAGAGGCAAAGCGAGGGCAACAACCTTGTTGATGGCTTGTTTAAATCAGTGAATGAGGGGTTTCAAGAAGGCTCAGTATAACGAGGATCATTTTGAACTGGAATCATGCAAAGCTACTCACCAAAGGTACAAGTATAAAAACAGAGCAGAATAACTCACGACAGGAATAAAGATCTGTCGTAACAGTTCATCATGGTTTGCAAATTCAAATGCCCACCAAGCAGTTAGTAGATGCAGTTTTAAAAGGTTTTAAGACATAATCGTTTTTTTAACCACTTAACTTTTTGTTAAGTAGTGATTCTACTGACACAGCAGAAACAATATTTTATATGAATCAATGATTTAAAAAAAAAAAGAAATCTGAAGGAAATCAGTCACATTGTGCCAGGTCTGCTTGGTCTCTCATGACTCTGGTTTATTATTTAATGGAGCGCATGTGACTGGTTGAATTTTCCTGCCCAGGCTGATTGGGGCTGTTTTTTTTCTCCATTAATTATTTTAATTGTTTACAATTTAAAACACTGCATTTTAAATTGGAAAAGAATCCATAGCTACAAGCCCATGTGAAAGGAATGTGTTAAAGATAATTATGTCACATGAGCAGGGGCTATCTAACTGTCTTACATCAGAGTACCCGAGTCCACATGAAATGACCTTTTAAGCACAGATTTACTGCTTGCTATCAACTGAGCTTACAATGTGCAAAATACCAGGCTTTTCCCATACATGATCCAATCCAGTTTTATTTTGCATGACAAAGCATAACACAATAATACCTAACAGCAAAACACTAAAACAATAAAAACAAAAACTACAAAGTAGTAACACTGTGCTGTCATTCTGAGTTAGAAGCCAAAGAGTGAAAATGAGTTTTAAGAGTGAGGCACTCCAACATGGGCAGGAAGATGATTACAAAGTTTAAAGGCTACACCTGAAAAAGCCTGGTCAGCCTGGTTTTTTAAAATCAAGCTTTTGGGAATTACCAGGAGCTGCTTGTCTATGGACCTCTGCAACCTCAAGGGGATGTACGGAGTCAACAGCTCAGAAATGCAAGTTGTAACTGAGCCTTTAAAAGTTTTAAAATCAGACGAAATCTTAAAATGGACCCTAAAACAAATGAAGAGCCAGTGGCGGGAGGCCAGGATGTGGGAAATGACTGAGGAATGTGAGTGAAGCATTGGTATGGCCCATGCAAAGTGCATTACAATGGTTCAAGCAAGTTGTGGTAAAAGCATGAATAAGATATTCAAAAACTTTAAAAGATAAGACATATTTGATCTTGAATAAAAGCCCTGAATGATAAAAAAACAGCTTCAAGAACAGTTAATCTGCTGATTTAGTTTAAAAATCACATTTCAGTTTGACAAACAATAACCAAGGTTAGTTACTCCGGGGTTGTTAGTCAGCCACAGTGGGCCCAAGTCCAAGAGAGGAGCAGCACAGCTATCACTAGGTCTGAATACAATGAGCTGGGTGGCTGTAGGCACTGAACTGAGCATCATTTCTTTTAATAGACATGAATTTGAGACTCATCCGTGTAAAATTGGTAGGCAAGGCCATGTAAGCAAACAAAAAAAAACAAACAACAACAAAAAAAAGACAAAAATCAGAGGGAGAAGACGAAGAGAAAAGCTGATTGGGCCAAGACTCGAACCCTGTGGGACTCCTAAAGGGAGATGAGGCTAAGGACAATGCAGAGTCACCAAAGTAAACCAGGAAGGAATCTCTGTGATAAACACCAGCTGAACCACTGCAAAGCCTAAATTACACAGTAATGTGCAAAGTTTAAAGCCACCCCTCAGGTCTTTATATTAGGCTCTTCTTTGAATGTTGGCTGTCTTTTGTTCTGTACATTGTCAAGATGATCCCACACAGCTTCAATTCAATTTTCAGTCTGAGCTCTGAAGAGAAGCATTTCTCCAGTCCTTAAGTCATGTCTTTAGGATATGACTATCAGATGCTGTGGATAGTTTTTCTAGGCCTGGTGCTACTTTTATCCTCAGTTCTCTCTCCATTTTTTGGGGGGGGTGGGGGGGGGGGGGGTTGGGCTGAGATTACCAAAATTTGGACTAATAGTTTTTCAGAAATCGTCTTATTGGTCCAAGACTACTTTATGCCCTGTTATGCCTGTTATCTGTGGAATTTTTCAACCAAAGAAATTGGAATAAATTATGTCTTTTTGTAGCACATTGCTAATAAAAAGCCTAAAGATACTATTTAAAATTGGTTCTTTGCCAATGCTGGTTCATTCTTTGAGTGGTCTGAAAATGATTGAAAAAGCAGCCAATGTCCAAAGAAAAAGCTCGAAAGACCCACAGAAAGGCCGAAGAACTAGTGCCCACACCAGTGCATTAAAAAAAAGTAAAAATACAAGGAGATCTAGATCCTTGGAAGTAAAACATAAAGAAATGAGGGCTGGTTCAAGAGTTTTGCACAGTACTGTACTTTTCCTGTCCGTGAGTTCACTAGAAATTGATGACTACACTTACGTCACTCAAACAGTGAGCACAAGTTCTGTGTGGACAACCATGTGCATGTCCATCTGCTATTATGCTGTGTGGGCCTCAGAGTGTTCACTTTATGTGGCCTCGGACACTTGACAGCAACCCCACATGCTACTCCAGTCTGAATAGTGTACAGTTAATGGCTTGCTCAATAGGAAGGAAGTCTCATGGCAAGAAATTTACTTCTGCACCAGTTGGCTAATGCCCATTTCACCTACTTACTTCAAAATGGGAAAATTCCTTTATATCTCAGTGGTCCAGGCGCAAACCGCGTGGTGATCACTGTCACCAATTTGTGCTAGTCAATATCCCCTGTGCCCACTCATGATGATCACTCATCAGTCTCTCTCTCCACTATCAACACAATTAATCTGGGTATATGTGAAGCACTGATTATTAAAAATTTAGCCATGCTCTGTGTGCCTGTGCGTTTTCAGTGGTGGCTGTGCCATCTTACACAAAACACCACAAGGAGGTCATGGAGGTCGTGGTTGCCTGGCAACAATGGGACAATGATTGTACATTACGTGAGGTAGTCTAAGCAGAGCTGGTGGCATCATCCTTGTGTAGTGTGTGAATTGTAGAGAAAAAAAAGGAAACCTGCTTTTTGGTGGTGCGAGGGAGGGTGAGCCTGGGAAGGTTTGCATCTGTACAGGAGCAACGCCTAAATGGGGCCGATGCTTTGTACAATCCTTTTAAAAGCAACCCACGCGCTTTCATTCTCCTCATCAGACAATCAGAGCTCAACACAAACACTCCACTTAAAGCAACTTAGGTCTCACAGGATATTAACAATAGGGACTACAGGGGCAAATGGGAAGAATACTACCAATGTCCTATTATCCTTTGTAGTGTAATAGAAAAATCCGACTGATTGTGCATCCAACAGATTTTTTTTTTTTAAAGATTTGATTTCAGGCAATTCCAAGGTCAGCCTGACCAAACTCAGTGCAACTTGTCCTTTCCAAGTGACATTCTAAATTTATACTTATCTGGACAGTGAGGACCACTTCAGAGAAGAGAAAACACTGATTTCGATTTCCTGACATGTTCCAAGACCTCTGCCCTCTTAAATGAAATGCTGGAGGTGATGAAACCAGCATCAAGACACCAGCATACAAAAGATCAACATTTATTAAATCAGACACAGGACGAAAAGGATGAACTGGGGAGCAGAAATGGGTTGCAAAGTGGCCTGATTTGGGTATGATAGATTTAATCATCAGATTGCTGGGGTTTTCTCTGTAGTATTATTGGGTTTTTACCTTACAATATAAAGTACCTTGAGGCAACTGTTGTTGTGATTTGACGCAATATAAATAAATTTGAAATTGAAAATTCAGTGAACGCAAAAGGAGCAACTCGAGGTTAAGTATGTTGCCCAAATGGCCATCCAAATTACCATTGGTGTTAGTGATCAAACCTAGTTTCAGTGTGTCACTTGATATAGAAGTCAGTTGTAAAAGTGGCATAAAGGTCACAGGATTCCTCAAGTTCATAAGAAAAATTACTCGTGGATAAAAATGGCTTGTTCTGGTAAATATATTTAACTTCTCTTTTGTCTACTGGACCATGAGTTCTATGAGGTTATGACAATAAGAAATTAGGTAATCCAAAACTACTGTATATACTGACCATTAAAAAAAATGCATCACTTTCAGAGACACTGTACATGTTCAAGCTCCACGTTTACACACAGGCACAGCTGGTCTACTGTCATCATCTCTGGAATTTGTGCAGCCACAGTCTCCAACTGAGTTTGTATCTCAGTGACCCTAAAAGCCCAATAATGTGAGTAATCATTAAACCTTGAGCAACAGCCTGATCTGTTCTGTAAAAGAATCACCATGAGCACAGATATCAAGGTGGGGGGGGCGGAGGAGGACTGGAGACAGGGGATTTTTTTTTTTATAAGCAACAAAGATAAAGTGCATGCTGACATGCGGAGTATAAAGCAATCACCAGTGATTGTTTTACACCCCAGCCCTGATATCACTACTTAAATAGCTTTGTTATGAAAATGCAAGTGTTGTTGTTGTAGTGACAGATGACAGTGTGTTATTCTTTAGCGATAACTGCTAAAGTAACGCCAGAGGTGTCCGAACACTGGCTTGCAGAGTATGGTGTAGTTTCTCACTGGCAGCAGACCAGATAAGCTGAGAAAACCAGACACTTAGATTGGGCGGCACTTTAAATGTGACAGCAAAAGGAGAATTTCTTTAAATAAATACGCTACAAATGAACTTTACTTATACAGCGTCAAATCACAACAGTTGTCTCAAGGCGCTGTATTTTATAAGGTACACACCCATTATCCTAGACCCTACAAAAATGCAGAGTTATCAAATTCCAGTTCAGGGATCTCTTGTAATGTAATATTTTATGATTTTGTAGTTGACTTGTAAAAATGTTACTGGAGTAATAAAATTGTGATAAAAGACAGGCTCCGTTAACACAATTATTCGCCGTACTTATCTCTGAGTACCTGAGAGCAGAGTGGAGCAACAGTTTTCAGAATACGTAAATACTGACGTGAACGTCACAGGGTAATTACGCCACCGTAAGTAGTACATTAAGTGGAATAGTTGGTTGCTGTACTGTTATGCTAAGTGTAAAACATAAAAACACACGTAAAGCCTTCCACTTAATGCTGCTCCCAGCAGAGTAAGGAACATTAACGTGGAAACACCAACACTGACACATTAGCAGGCTACATACTCCCCATGCGCTCATTCATTCCAGCTGCCTGCCACACAGCTAGCCAAATCGGCTCACCTTTGCTACGTAGCTGCAGTTCTGTTTTCAGGATAGCTATAAGAGACATTACCTAACCCTAAAGAAGAAGAACGGGCACACGAAGCCAGGTAAATATTGATCAGTGCGCCCACATGGTCTTGTTTCCCAGTCACCCTGACCTAAACTTCACATTGGTACCGCGTGCACCAACGTGAAACTAATCTGATAGCCGGCTCTATCAGAGCCCTCGATGACAGCTAAACAAGCGAATACCAGTCCCCCTTGATAATATTTTCCTCTTGAGTGAATTTATTAGCTCAGCATGCTTACCTGTAGACCAGTCTGCTGTAATTGCGACACATCACTGGGTTGAAGCCACTTCATGAGTAGGACCTCCCATTCTCCTTGACACTAGATGCCTTCACGTGCTCCCCGTAAACTAAAATTAAACCTTCACCGCCATATATTTCATTGGGTTTAAATTACTACCGGGTATCTACTAAATATGTTACTCAAGTAGTTTCATAAAACTGAAATCATGTTTTAAATCATGTCAACTTTGTACTTAACGGTACTTAAATACATTCCAGCTATTTTGTTGACGCTGCTCTTATAAAGATCTTTGGCAGTGGCAACTTTATTTAAACCACTGAGACACAAGCCAAAGGATTCTCTAATAATGTGAAGAATAAATCTGAACGCTAATAAATGGTTTGCCATAATTTGAAACGACTTCAAATACGTTCACAGCCCATTCTTTCCATTTTCCAAATCCAACAAAACCAGTCTTTCTAAAATCTGTGAAGGGAATAGATTGCTCTGGTGCTCTAGAAATATTTAAATATTAGACTATGTTGATTTGCGAGCTCCAGTTTTCCACTGGGAATGAATTGAGGCAACAGAAAATGGGAGCACTGTAACTGTTGCAATCATTTCGGGCATGATGACGATGTTTGTCGTGATGCCAGTGAGCAGCCGCAACAGTACTGGGGAAGCGGAACACGTCATCATCGCTGGTAATTGATCACCATGGCAATGGCAGCTGATTGATTTTGCCGACTCATTGACATATCCCTCGTTCACCCCGCAGAGCACACGCACACGGTTGTATCCTACCTGTCCTTTTCCATATCCAGAGCTAGTATGAAGACATTTTCTCAGTATTCATGCCCCCGATGACACACGCTCGCTCCGAGTTCAGACAATGCATTATTGACATTCATCAAAACGGACCCCACGCCATCCTTCACTGCTCCCAGTGCGCATTGGAAAATACGCAGCTGCACACATCTCTCTCCCCCTCCTCCAGCTGGTGACTCATGCGCCTCACTGAATTAACGGTGGCACTACAGAGGAGGGATGATACTGTAGAAAGTCAGGGCACATAACATCAACTGACTGCTTTAATCCCTTAGCTTCAAACACACAGGGACAAAAAGATAAACTTAGCACAAAATGTAAAAGCAAGGAAATTTGTGTTTGGTACATTATGTTTTTAGCCTGTTTATTTTCCCTTAAATGGTGCCCCACATGTAAGGGAAAACATATTTATTTTTCTGTTTACATTATACATGCTTCCCTTAGGCAGCATCATTAGAAGACATAGCATAAATTTTCACTGCTATGCAGATGACACGCAGCTCTATCTATCCATGAAGCCAGGTAACACACACCAATTAGTTAAACTGCAGGAATGTCTTAAAGACATAAAGACCTGGATGGCCGCTAACTTTCTGCTTCTTAATTCAGATAAAACTGAGGTTATTGTACTCGGCCCTGAAAATCTTAGAAATATGGTATCTAAGCAGATTCTTACTCTGGATGGCATTACCTTGGCCTCCAGTAATGCTGTGAGGAACCTTGGAGTCATTTTTGACCAGGACATGTCCTTCAATGCACATATTAAACAAATATGTAAGACTGCTTTCTTCCATTTGCGCAACATCTCTAAAATTAGAAATATCCTGTCTCAGAGTGACGCTGAAAAACTAGTTCATGCATTTATTACTGCCAGGCTGGACTACTGTAATTCTTTATTATCAGGATGTCCTAAAAACTCGCTGAAAAGCCTTCAGCTAATCCAAAATGCTGCAGCAAGGGTACTGACAGGGACTAGAAAGAGAGAGCATATTTCTCCTGTTTTGGCTTCCCTTCACTGGCTTCCTGTTAAATCCAGAATTGAATTCAAAATCCTGCTCCTCACATACAAGGTCTTAAATAATCAGGCCCCATCTTATCTTAATGACCTTGTAGTACCATATCACCCTATTAGAGCACTTCGCTCTCGCACTGCAGGCTTACTTGTTGTTCCTAGAGTATTTAAAGGTAGAATGGGAGGCAGAGCCTTCAGTTTTCAGGCCCCTCTTCTGTGGAACCAGCTTCCAGTTTGGATTCGGGAGACAGACACTATCTCTACTTTCAAGATTAGGCTTAAAACTTTCCTTTTTGCTAAAGCATATAGTTAGGGCTGGACCAGGTGACCCTGAATCCTCCCTTAGTTATGCTGCAATAGACGTGGGCTGCCGGGGATTCCCATGATGCATTGAGTTTTTCCCTTTCCAGTCACCTTTCTCACTCACTATGTGTTAATAGACCTCTCTGCATCAAATCATATCTGTTATTAATCTCTGTCTCTCTTCCACAGCATGTCTTTCATCCTGTTTTCCTTCTTTCACCCCAACTGGTCGCAGCAGATGGCCGCCCCTCCCTGAGCCTGGTTCTGCCAGAGGTTTCTTCCTGTTAAAAGGGAGTTTTTCCTTCCCACTGTCGCCAAAGTGCTTGCTCAGGGGTCATATGATTGTTGGGTTTTTCTCTGTATTTATTATTGTGCTATCTACTGTACAATATAAAGCGCCTTGAGGCGACTGTTGTTGTGATTTGGCGCTATATAAATAAAATTGAATTGAATTGAATTAAATTGAATATTTGTAGGTTGCTCCCATGCAAAAGTAGCCAAGTCGTTTCTGCCAATGCCAAACAGCTTATTCTGATATTGACTCTTGTTCTGAGCTTCGGGTAGCCCAAGTGATGAAAATCAGGTTAGCCGGTGTTCTGGGAATCCATCCTACCTGACAAAACTTCCTACCCAACGTTTCTGCGCAGACACGGCTCATGCGCACAACACCAACGCCGAATTAACTTCTTTTTCCCTCACCCATCCAGAATAATTCTTAAGGTTATGGTTATGGTTAGGGTTATGGTTAGGGGTAGGGTTAGGTTTACTCACAAGTCACGGTCAAATTATAATACGGGTAGGACGTTTTGTCAGAGTAGGATGGTTTCTCAGAACACTGGGTTAGCAACACCTGTGAACATGGACCCTGCTACAGGGTCAGTGTCTGCTCCAAGAATGCCACATCTGACTGACCTGGATAGGGACTGTGCCACAGGAAAACTTAACGCTGCTGTTCTGCAAAACAAAGTTGCAGGGTTATTAGGAGTGAGCCAATACATTCGACAAACTGCCGTTCCTCTGGTGTCGGCAACGTGCACTGCAACTTGAACATGTGGAGGAACGTTATGTTAAGCGATGAGTCCACATTCTGACTATTGTAGTTCCATCATAAGGTCAAAGTTTCAAAATGTGGAGAGGACACAAAGAACGCTATGTTGATTGCTGCACTGATAGGATAACAGCTTTTAGTCCAGGGACTGTGATGGTGTATGGTGGTATCCTATTCACTGGAAAAACATTGTAAGCAATCTCAATGCAAAGAGATATTGAGATGAAATTCTGCAACCAGTGGCAACTACAGTCTGGGACCAAACTCTATCCTCCAAGATGACAGTGCTGGCCTCAACCCCATTGAACACATGTGAGATCAGCTTGAGTGTGCTGTTCATGCCAGTGTGACCTACACAACCAACTGGCTGACTTGTGAGAAATGCTGGTTGAAGAATGGGATGCCATCCCACAGCAGTTTGGGACCAGCTGGTGACCAGCATCTGCCAGGCTGTTGTGGCTGTGTATGGTTCTTCTACATGCTCCTGAGGCCCCTGTTTTTTAAATGAACAAATTGTTTAATTGCCAATATGTCTTTTTATTCAGAATCCAATCATCCAATCCAATAAACAGCATGAAGCAAGAGTCAGTAGCAGATTAAGCTGTCACAGGTGCAACCCACAAATGTAATTTTTCTTACATATGTGGCACCATTTAAGGAGAAATAAACATGCTTTAAACAGTATGAGATTTATTGCCAGGAACATTTCTGCCACTTTCTGATAGTGCTGTAACTAACTTTAAGAATATATTTCACCCACTGTTATCATCATATCTTGTACCAACACAGAGCAGAGCAGCTACCTGGGAGAGTTCTACCAAGAACTACTCCAAGAGAAGTCGATTATGCTCTTAATAATTTTACCTTTTCTCTATGTATGACTTTGGATACTGTAACTCCTGTGAAAAAGAGAGCCTCAAATCAGAAGTACTTGACTCCCTGGTGTAACTCTCAAATGTGTACCTAAAGCAGATAAATCGTAAGCTGGAGAGGAAATGGCATATCACAAATTTAGAAGATTATCATTTAGCCTGGAAAAATAGTTTGCTGCTTTATAAAAAAAAAAAAACGCCCTCCATAAAGCTAGAAGATCCTATTATTCATCATCACCCAGGTTTCTCTTCAGCACTGTAGCCAGGCTCACAAAAAGTCAGAACACTGTTGAGCCACCCATTCCTTTAACATTGACTATGATTTCAGGAACATCTTCACAAATAAAATTTGAACCATTAGAGAAAAAAATACTCAGAATCATCTCACACATTTAACATTATGTACAGCTACTTTCAGTACCATTGATATTCATTTAGTCTTTTTCTCCAATTGATCTTTCTGAGTTAACTTCAGTAATTACTTCCTCCAAACCATCAATGTGTCTTTTAGACCCCATTCCTCTGTTTACATTATACATGGTTCCCTTAGGCAGTATCATCAGGAGGTATAGCAGACATTTTCACTGCTATGCAGATGACACCCAACTTTATCTATGCATGAATCCAGACAACACACACCAGTTAGTTAAACTGCAGGGATGTCTTAAAGACATAAAGACCTGGATGACCTCTAACTTTCTGCTTCTAAATTCAGATAAAATAGAGGTTATTGTACTAACATATTGTATTTTGCCCTAAAGTTCCTAGAAATATGGTGTCTAACCAGATACTTACTCTGGATGGCATTATCTTGGCCTCCAGAAACACTGTGAGGAACCTTGGAGTTAATTTTGACCAGGATATGTCCTTTAATGCACATATTAAACCAATATGTAGGACTGCTTTCTTCAATTTGCGCAATATCTCTAAAATGAGGAAGACTCTGTCTCAGAGTGATGCTGAAAAACTAGTTCATGCATTTATTACTGCCAGGCTGGACTACTGTAATTCTTTATTATCAGGATGTCTTAAAAACTCCTTGAAAAGCCTTCAGTTAATCCAAAATGCTGCAGCAGGAGTACTGACAGGGACTAGAAAGAGAGAGCATATTTCTTCCCTTCACTGGCTCCCTGTTAAATCCAGAACTGAATTCAAAATCCTCACATACAAGGTCTTAAACAATCAGGCCCCATCTTATCTTAATAACCTTATAGTACCATATCACCCCATTAGAGCACTTCACTCTCGCAGGTGCAGGCTTAGTTGTTGTTCCTAGAGCCTTTAAAAGTAGAATGGGAGGCAGAGCCATCAGTTTTCAGGCCCCTCTTCTGTGGAATCAGTTTCCAGTTTGGATTCAGGAGTCAGACACTATGTCTACTTTTAAGATTAGGCTTAAAACTTTCCCTTAGGCCCTCTATGCTGCAATAGGTGTAGACTGCTGGGGGAATGATGCGCTATTTCTTCTTCACTCACCTTTCTCATTCACTATGTGTTAATAGACCTCTCTGCACTGAATCATACTTATTAATCTCTGGCTTGCTTCCACAGCATGTCTTTTATTCTGTCTTCCTTCTCTCACACCAACTGGTCATGACAGATGGCTGCCCCTCCATGAGCCTGGTTCTGTTGAAGGTTTCGTCGTGTTAAAAGGGAGTTTTTCCTTCCCACTATCGCCAAAGTGCTTGCTCATAGTGGGTCATATGATTGTTGGGTTTTTATCTGTGTATTATTGTAGGGTCTACCTTACAATATAAAGTGCCTTGAGGCGACTGTTGTTGTGATTTGGCGCTGTATAAATAAAACTGAATTGAAACACTGTTACAACAAAGGAGTAATTGATTTTTCCTTTGTTTTAATTTTTCCATATTGTGTTAAGCTTGTGTTTGTTTTTTTTGTTCAAATTGCTCAGATTTTACCTGAATGCATTTATGTAAACCCCCCAAAATATAAAAATCCATCTCAGACCATGAGTATGCACAAATGATGGTCAAGCTGTCTAGAAAAATGAATACTACTATATCTGGAGAAATTGCAATATGATTGTAGCTAATGATGGTTTACAGTATGCTGGGTTTAAAAGGTGAAGGTATATAACGGTATAAGTTTATGAAGACACTGAAAAGTGGAAAGGCAGTTAGTCCAGATGACATACCTGTGGAGGTCATGGGGTGGTTGAGCCTCTAAATTGTTCACCACTTGTTAGAAAACACTTTGGAAAGATGTTCCTCCTCAGACACCTTTTCAGTTTTGTCACACAAAAACTTGTCTTTTTTTTCCTTGTGGGGTGAAAGCGTCTGTTTAACGGTCATAACGGTGTGTTAAACACCTCAACAAACATCACAAGAACAGTCATTTAGTTTAGTTTTTTTAATTGTAAAACAAAAAGTATTATAACATAATACCATCCATCACCCTCTTCAATAACAGCAATCAGTTTTGTGAGCATGCTGCACACATTAAACCTATTGACACTGGAGGTTACAGACCCCATAAGAGTTTATAGCAGGTGGGCTGCTGGCTTCAGCATGGAGGACAGCCCTCCTAGATCATTTCATTAATAACCTTGCGTAAGTAGCAAGTATTGACTGTTCCTCAGAAAACCTGAGGAATCTTAATGTACGTGTTAACTTTAATATTTTAACATAATTCATACAGGATAAGGCAAGAGACTCCACAGAACGAGTAATAAGACCTTCTCTGCCAAAGAAGTGACAACTGCTCCGCAACAGGTACAGTGTCTCTGAAACTGGTGTCCAGCCCAGTGTCCATCCTGCACGTGCTCCCCCTCAGTTCAGCTGTCTGATGATTACATTGATATCTGTGCCACGGTACCCTGGGTTTCCCAGGTCCTTCAGGAGCCCAGCTTTGTCTTTGATGGAGTGACGAGCCACTGACAGCCTGAACGGCAACAGGAAGTTATTGGCAGCTCGAAAGTTCTTCCCAACAGAGTAGATCTCATGAATCAGGTCCTCCAAGCAGATGATTCCTTGTTTACCTGTAGGCCGAGAAAAAGGAGCAGAGAAAGCTCATTAAAGCTGATTCCTGCAGAATCTGAACTCATATTTAGCAAACGTGAACAAAAAACAAACAAACAAAAAAAAACAGCTTGTATATTTATAATCACATATCACAGACTGTACCTAAAAGAGAGACGTAGCCGCTAGCTATAATATTTCATCCATAACATCTATATTTTGCAAAGTCTGATGACCATTAGAGTCAAAAGCAAAAAAAGGTTGTGTGTTTTATTGTTAGCACAATAAAAACAACATCTGCAAATAAAAACAATGAGCTGTGAGCAAAATGGGCCTGGCTTCAGGAAAGGGGAACTAATGAAAAATAAGCAACTTTCTACTGAGATGGGCAGGAACGAAACGAGTGAACAATTATCGTGATAAAAGGTTGTGGCTACACACTTTTTTAATTGCAAATCCAATTACATACAGCTGTTTGAAGGTATCATTAAAAAAACAAAACAAACAAACATTGTATTTCTCACATCCTTGCACGACAGTACTACAGACAGCCACTGTCGCTGGGTGAAATCAGTTACAAACATGGTGCTGCACCAAGAACCTTGTACTAATTGCTCCGGTTGCTAGGAGATTGCCATGGTTGCCAGTAATATCTCATGTTTGTTGGCAAATACTTCCCAATTCCAAGCAGGGCGGTAGTAAAATTTGAAAAAGTGGAATGCAAACCAGAAATAGAGATGGTTCACCTCAAAGTAACAGCTGTGTCTCAGTGTTACAGTAAACATGTTTCTAAGATGCAACTATTACTTTGAAGGTGAACCTTCTCCATTTCCAGAGCTGTTTCACTACAGCTCGGAGAGCAGCTAGACGCTGTTTGTAGACAAGTCCATCACTTCTATTCAAACTGCAATCAGAGCAATATGCTAGCAACCAAAGCAATCACAAGATCACAAGGAGATTTTTCCCAACTGGACCAAAAGTACATATTTTTATATAGAGACAGAGGTGGTTTCCAGGGAGTCACTGACCATCTGTAGGCATGTGTGACTGGGGCTTTAGCCATCATCCCCCCGGCAACTGCCATCAACCTCCAGCAACTACTCAAAACTGGTTGGGATATACTCATCTGGTGGTTACCAGATGGTCATGGACCTTTCTAATTATCACATGTGCTAGCAAGAAAGCTAACATTACATTGTTACTGATCATGAGTCTGCAAAACCTTGATACACACAACTATGTTTGTCTGCCCTTTAGAGGACATCATAGCCATTAGTACCTAATAGGATCAACTCGGCACGGTTTGCCACCTGCTCGCCCGGGGTTCCAAGCCATCTGAGCAGGTACTAAAATTTGATGTTGTCAGACTGCAAGGCACCCACTGGCTGGTCAGTGGCGTCACTCGATGAGTCCTGAGAGTGATTTTAATTCACGAAAATTAAAACTGCAATTTTTGAAACCCGGCATTGAGGGAAATGGCTACTAAAAACAATGCTTGTGTTCCCCTGAGTCTGACGAAAGGCCACAGATGGAGCAGCAGGTATATTCTTGACTCCAACTCCACCTTTTTTGTAGCTTTCGTGTCGCAGATTTATTACATCAACTTTAACAGTACTAGTCGGCATTCAAAAAAGGGAAAAAATAATTTAAGAAGTAAAAATAGAACCATGCATTTTATTTTACATAACACTTCAAAGAACGATGGAGTATGACAGAGGGAGAAAGAGAGGAAGAGAAAGAGGAAGGGATGAAAAGAGAGAGAAGGTGCACAGCTGAAATGAAGTGCACTGTGACTGCAGGTGAGTGGGGAGGGAGGCTGTAGTGTGAGTGACTCACCCATGTGCTCCTCGATGAAGGTGTTGTCTGTGAGGGGAACTCTCCTCCTGCCTATCCTGGTCTGACCTCTCTTCAGAATGAGCTCACGAACCGACTTCAGGTTGGGAAATCTGTCCAACACACAGCCCAGTATGTAGAGGATTGAACACAAATTCAAGCCAGCATTACCCTCCAAAGTACACGGTGTCTCACGCACTCACCCCCATGCCACATAAGGCTCCACCATCTTCATCATCGCGATGGAGGTCTTGTTAATTTTGACAAAGGTCCCGCTGAAGATCTTCCTCAGCCTCATCATCTGGATCACTTTCATCACTTTAGGACTGACGCCTTTAGTCCTAACAGGAGAGAACCAGTTGGGTTAAACAAACTGTCGGCCGGTTCTGGAAGCCTGTGTCTGCTTTCCAGTACTCACTGTCTAATGCGGACAGCGAAGGCAAGCTTGTTCTTGGCTGGTGGTAGAGGTTCAGCCGGTCTCTGTTTGACCCTTTGGATGCGGGTGTCATCCCGATGCTGCGTGTGGCTTTCCTTTAAGAAATCTTCCAAACGCTTGAACTTGATTTTCCCTTTAGTCACCTGCAGCATTACAGGAATACACACATGAATGCACAACAGTACATAAATTCCATACAGCCTTTAACTACAAAGTTAGTATATATTGTATTGTATATATGTAACAAGCATCAGTACTTACCCTTCTCTTCTCGAGCAGTGCGAGTTTCGCTTGCGTGGCTTTGATTGCCTGGTATGCCTTCCTCTTTTTCAGAAGATACTCTGGAACCAACTTGATTGCCTTTTTTGTCCTGAAGAGAACAAAAAGTAAGAGAAAGAAGCTTTGGACAAACTAAATCACCAGTGTGTGAATGTGTGCGTGAATGGGTGGATGACTGGATGTGTAAAGCGCTTTGGGGTCTTTAGGGACTAGTAAAGCGCTATACAAATACAGGCCATTTACCATTTACCATTTAAATAAATGCGGCTCAGTCACAAGATTGTGCTGTGGAGGAGAACTGGAGGCGTTGACTAGCTTCAGTTGCAACCCTAAAACTAAGGTTTTTCAGTGTTACCACAGTGGGTTACTTCTTACTGGGGTATCACAGGTATGATAGGTGTGTTAAGACTGCTTCTCCAAAAAAAAAAAAAAAAAAAAAAATTGTTTATGAGGACCTAGTTAGCCTGAGGTCCCAGGGATTTTCTTGCGTCCTTGTAATAGGACGGCCGGGAGAACAGGATTGTCTGACACAAATTCAAACAGCATGACCCAGAAATTTTAGGGGTCACGCCAAGTCGGGAGGCCGTGGGTATACTTATTCAGTTCGGAGCTACCTTCGGTTCACCGACGGTATACACTCCATGTGAAAGTAAGCTCCTCCAGATACGCCTTTTTCACCCATCATCTTTCTAAATAGACACCTTAATCGAATCTTTAAGACTCGTACTTAGCGGGAAAAGCATAAACAGCACAGCTACACATAGGAAACCGAACGGATGAACTTAGATACAATTATAAAATCAAACACATACTCTGATTCGGCCATCGTAGATTCTTCGTCGCGGACAAATGACGTCAGCAGACAGTACCTCGACCTGCCCCAGCGTTTCGGGTCGAGCCTTTCCATTCAGCGGTCCATGTTTGGGGGTGATGCCATCATGTGTAGATCTGACATTTTTAAGGTGATGCCACAAGATGCCGCGGTACATTGGGGGTGATGACGATGCCACGGCCGTCTGCACAGACATGCCTCAAAATACTAAGCTAAAGCGTCCATTCCATCATGCTAGTATCGATGCTATCGACGTTCGGATCGATCCGCCCATCTCTTACTCTTTTTCCAGGTTTAATTTTTGTAACCTGGCGTGTTGTGCCGCTGCAGATTGGTTGCAAGAACGAATGCAACCGCCTCCAAATGGGACAATCCCCACTAGGGTTTAAATTCCCGGGACTCTCCACCTTTTGTTTTTAGAACCTTTTAAGCCTGTTTCCTTCGTCAAGCTCTGTCTCAATGCTGCCATCACCTGGATGGCTGAGAACCCACACAGACATTTGTCTCACTTTGCATCTATGCAAATCTGACAGTAAAAGATTTGTTTTAACACCAAGCATGACCTAGGGTTACACAAATATTTTTATCAGGACCACTTAAGGTTTGCCTTCCTTGCATGAAAGTCTAAAATAAACTTATTTTGGATTTTCATATATTAATCGTTTGAGTTATTTAGTGAATGTGAATAAAGCATACACTGTTATTCAGCCATGCCTCCCTGTTCCCACACACCATGGCCATTTTGGTTTCAGTGTTTTATACACTGCTCAAAAAAGGATATCTATACTGATATGGACCGGGTAATGTGTTAGGAACAAAAGGATATCATGTGGAAATGAGAATGATTAACCTACATAGGTTGAATTCAAAGACGCCCTAAAAAGATGGTATTCTCCTTATATCGCCTTTAAAGAGACATACAGTACATCTTTCCAAATGCCTTGGAAATAATCAGTTTTCAGAAAATATTTTAAACTGTTCAGAAAAACTGCTTCAGACCTAGGACAAGACAGAGCTGTGGTGTAGGCATCCAAAACACGTGCTTTAAGATGCATTTTAGCACTACATGTCACATTTTCGGGCTCTAAACCCTATAAAGCTGCTATACTGTGGAAAGGTTGCACAAACACTCTAAGAAGGATGAACACTTCAAGTCATAAAATTAAATGAAAAGATGACACAAATTATTTTCCTAATTCTTTCACTGTAGCAAAGTCCATGAAATCACTTTTTTAAAAATATGGCATAAGTACAAAAGGCAGTCAGGATCTGTTCCCTGGCCTGAAGGCACAGGGAAACGACCCTATTGTGAAATGGCGAAAACTCCAAAATATAGGCATCAGGCCAAGGGGATACAAGGATACCCACCCCAGCCCACCACCTCTCAGCAAGGCCAACTTCAGACTGGAACAGAGTCCAGCCCCTCTCCGGGGGACTGGTTCCAGAGCCCAAGTCATGCGCTGAGTTGAGCTCGACTATAGTCAGTATAGCTCAACCTCACATACTAGCTCAGGCTCCTTCCCATTCAGAGAGGCGACGTTCCATATCCCAAGTACCATTCTGGGTAGCTGGGGATCTGTCTGGCAGAGCCACTGCCCTTGGTTGCTACCTGGCACAGATTGCAACAGACTCCTACTATGCCTCCTGGGGGTGATGGGTCTACAGTAGTAAAATATTTATTTATTCTGTATCAGGAGGTCTGCAGGATCTTAGCCCGGTCATTGTCAACCACCCTGTGGGGTATATCCCATTTTGTCCATGGGACTTTAGCCCATACTTAACATAGATGTTCCTGTATTTTATACACTTTGCCAGCCACTTGTATATGGTCTTCCATGTATGCCGTTCATGTTAGCATCTTGTACCCTGCTGTTATGTGCTGGACAGTCCCTGTACAGATAGAGTAACTATGGTAGCAGAGAGACTTACTGTGTCTCAAAGTGCCATCAAGAAGATGATAGAGGTTACTTTATTCTGTTCTGTATTAACTGTGGATCAATTAGTTCACCAAACCTTTTTATATAGGTTTTATTTATTTCAAAAGTGTAGTTTTTTAAGTTTGAATGAACTAAAATGAAAATAAAAACTAAATGTTTTTATTTAGTTTAATTCAACTATAATAACCTTGGCTCACACATTAAGACATACTTTTTTGTGTTCAAAACTCATGTGACTGTGTCAGCACTGTGATTTCCTTCAGTTTAATTTCTCCCTGATAATTGACTGAAATAACTGAACTGAACTACTTTTTGAATATGTGCAGTTTCAGGTCTGAGCGTATTGCTCCATCTAGTGAGCCATCTTAAGCATTGCTTAAAGTGACCTGAATACTGCTTAGTTTTTTTTTTTATAAAGTACAGCAACAACAGAGATATTCTGCACACATCAGTATCAGCTTTATTGGGTAAGTATGAGTATACATAAAAGGAACTGGGCTATATTTTTATATACATTCTAAACACATTTTTAATGACCATTTAATTTATTTAACAGCCACATCTTCTATCTGCCGGTAAAAGCTGTGCAGTGACCTGTCCTTCCACGATGATTCTTGTTCCTCTTCTTTCTCAGGGTTCTGCTGCTTATATATAAAAAGTCCCCTCTCGCCCCTGCAGGCAGTCTATCCTTCAAGCTGAGGGTTCTGTGCAGTATCTTTGCTGTTCCTAGGACCGTCCTCTTCTGGATATGCAGCATGCCTTAGTTTAGTAGCAGGTATACTGGATATGTTAGTAGAATGATCTAAATGTTCATCACAGTGAAGGCCTATGGAAGGAAACTGCACAGATGTCTGCTTGTTTTGATTCTCTGTAGTACCAGAATGAGTCAGTAACATTATTAATATTCTCTGGGGACTAGTTTGACTAGGTGGTAAAAAGAAGTAAAATGTAATTATTTATTTTGTAATTTATTTGCAATTGTGAATAATAATTTCAGTTCAGTAATCCTGCTTGGCGTTCTGCCTTCCTTTCTTTATTCTCCTCTGTCCAAGTCCAACAACACCTTCTCTCTGGCACTACTCAGAAAGTTGAATGCAGCTATAACCCGATCACGGAGGTCGTTCCTCTTTATTTATTTATTTATTTTCTTCAACAAAAGACACTTACTTACTTTGAAAAAATTCTACATTAAATTTACAAAGTTCTGCCCACTCTACAATGCTTTTGATTCAGATCAGCATCAGAATTTGCTTTGCTACATACACTGAATTAAATTATAAATATGAAATATAGAAAAATAAAAATAAGGTACTCCATTGAAGACACAACATGTTTTGAATATGTACTCCAAAGTTATGCTGTATACAATATAAACAAAATATGTGAAAGTGAAAATAGTGAAAATAGTCCAAGTGTCACAGGGAGAGTTTGAGGCTGAATGTGTTCCGACTATCCAGCGTGTCATGGAGAGGGTATGAAGGATTGTGTTATGGTGCGGGTGAGTGGCTGTTTTTCTATTAGCTCTGGGTTTCCACCTCTAGGTGGAGCCTCATCAGCCTTTAAGACCAGCGCTCTTAACAAATCTTTGCCAGAATGTCTGGTAACCTCTGATAGTGCTTGCCCAATTATGTTTCATGAGAATTCATTGTACTTCTTCTTCACTAACTTTGTTATCTCTTATGTCTCTACTATTCTCTGGATCATCTACTCACCTTCGCAGTATAGTCACGTTTTTCTGGATGCTGGTCATGTCTATTCACACCATCACACCATAGTTCACAGTTCATGCTCGATATTTCAAGTGTCACGTTTTCACAGCCTGTAAATAAAGTTTCACTATTGAGAAAGACTGTGCCTCTGGCTGAATCTGCATTTTGGGTCCACTCTCTCGCTCTGGCCATCCTGTTTTAACAGATTGCCCATAACTCGGACAGCTTCCACCTGTCTTACACTGCCATCACAGATGCCTTGAGATAACTTGAGATGCCTGTGCACCACTCTACAGACCAATTCTTAGGAGGAGTCATAGGGAGGTGATGAAAAGTTTGATGGTCACAGGTAAGAGTGGTTCTCTGAGCCAGTCAGAGGTGGGTAGAGTAGCCAAAAATTGTACTCAAGTAATAGTAGCACTACTTAAACATAGTTTTACTCAAGCAAAAGTAAAAAGTAGCCGTCTAAGAAATTACTCTAGTAAGAGTAAAAAAAGTATTTAGTAAAACGGCTACTTGAGTACTGAGTAACAGAGCATAACATCTGATTTAATGTTTAAAAATGAGATAATCAGACAAAGATATAAAGTCTAACTTCTGGTATTTGAAAGAATGAAAAATATACCCCCCCCCAAAAAAACAACCAACAACAAAAAAAAAAACTACATAGAATGATTACAAAATAATAAATCTAAGCAGAAGAAAGTTTTTCCAAATCAATATATACATATATAGGCAAGTGGCTCCAGCAGAGTGCAGTACTTAAATTTTTTTTTACTGCAAACCTTAGTCACCCAGTCTCACATGCATACTACTTTTTTCTATACCTTAACACCATGTCTTACATTCACACACACAGGAGCAACTCGGGGGTTTAGTGCCTTACCCAGAGATACTTCTATATGCAGACTGGAGGAGCAGGGAAGTGAATCACAGACCTTCTGATTGGTAGATGACCCACTCTGTTGCCTGAGCCATGGCTCTGTAAACTGGAATTGGGATTTTGGCATTATTTGACACATATTATTTAATGGAAAAATAATAGCAATATTAGCAACAACTACTTTTTCCACGAGGTGTTGTGTAAGTCAGTATCCATGCTGGAGTTGTACTGTGTTCACTAGGGCTGGGCCATATCATACTGTTCAAATTCAAATTCAAATTCAAATTTTATTTGTCACATACACAGTCATACACAATACGATATGCAGTGAAATGCTTACACAACTGCTCGTGACCTTAAGAAAAAAAGAAAAGAAAAGGCTATGAATAAGATAGGAAATAAATATGAAAATTAAAAAGGGTAAATTTAACTAGGAAGGAATAAAATAAAATATATATGAATTAGTTGAAAATAAAATAACTGTACAACACAAATTAGAATGAAGAGTAAATTTAACTGGGAAGAATAAGATAAAATATATATGAATTAAAGTTGAAAATAAAGTAACTGTACAACAAAATACACAATACACAATATACAAATATATAAGAATGTATGAAGAAATATAAATATATATACAATAACAGCAGCTGTACAAGTATTAAATGGAAATGAAGAAATATAATGTCCAGTGTTGTGCAAACCACATTGTAGGTGTCTTGTGCAGTGCAAATATGCTTAAAGTGATTAAGTGTAAACAAAGTCCAGACTGTCCAGTGTGTGTGTAAGAACCATATGTGTGGGTCCGTTCTATGTGGTGGTGTGATTGAGAGACCGTATCGCCTGCGGGAAGAAGCTCCTCCTCAGTCTCTCTGTGTTGGTCTTCAGGGAGCGGAATCGCTTTCCTGACCTCAACAGAGAGAACAGTCCGTTGTTGGGATGGCTGAGGTCCTTCATGATCTTCCTGGCCTTGGTACAGCACCGCCTGCTGTAGATTGAGTGCAGGTCAGGGAGCTCGGAGCGGATGGTGCGCTTAGCTGATCGCACAACCCTCTGTAGAGCTCGTCTGTCCTGCATGGTGCTGTTCCCGAACCAGGTTAAGATGTTTCCCGTCAGGATGCTCTCTATGGTGCACGAGTAAAAGTTCCTGAGCACCCTGGAGGGCAGTCGGAAGTCTCTCAAGCGTCTGAGGTGGTAGAGACGCTGTCGGGCCTTTTTCACTACAGTGTTGATGTGACAGGACCATGACAGGTCCTGCGTGATGTGAACTCCGAGGTGTTTGAAGCTGTCCACTCTCTCCACTGGGCACTCGTTGATGACGGGGGTCTGGTAGTTCCTCTTCTGCTTAGTACTGAAGTCCACTATCAACTCCTTTGTTTTTCTGATGTTTAGAAGGAGGTTGTTCCTCTGGCACCAGGTCTCCAGATTCCTAACCTCCTTCAAGTAGGCCGTCTCGTTGTTGTCAGAGATCAGGCCCACCACGACGGTGTCATCAGCAAACTTGATGATGGTGGTGGAGCTGGTAGTGGCCACACAGTCATATGTGTACAAAGAGTACAGCAGGGGGCTCAGAACACACCCCTGGGGGGCTCCAGTGCTGAGAGTGGTGGAGGCTGAGACATGTCCGCCCATCCTTACTGCCTGTGGTCTGCTAGTTAGGAAGTTGGAGATCCACTGACACATAGATGAGCTGAGTCCCAGGTGCTCCAGTTTGGTGGTGAGTGTGGAGGGAATTATGGTATTAAATGCAGAGCTGTAGTCGATGAAGAGCATTTTAACATAATTCCCCCTTCTAGTGTCCAAGTGAGTGAGTGATGTGTGGAGGAGATGAGAGATGACATCATCTGTGGAACGATTTGGACGGTAAGCGAACTGTAGTGGGTCCAGTGTGTCTGGTAGTGAAGAAATGATGAAGTCTCTGACCAGGCGTTCAAAGCACTTCATCACTACTGAGGTGAGGGCTACAGGGCGATAGTCATTGAGAGAAGCAGGGTGGGGTTTCTTCGGGACAGGAACAATGATGGACTCCTTGAAGCATGTGGGGATCACCGACTGAGATAAAGAGATGTTGAATATCTCAGTGAGCACAGGTGCTAGCTGGTATGCGCAGTCTCTGAGGATACGACCTGGGATGCCGTCTGGTCCTGCTGCTTTCCTGGTGTTCACTCTCTTGAAGGCTCTCCTCATGTCATGCTCAGAGATGACGAGCACGTTTCCGGTGTTGGCAGTATCTTCCTGTCTGCAGCCGTTAGCGCCGCTAGCACTAGCATCGTTGGAGTCCTTAGCTGCAGCCTCGAAGCGAGCATAGAAAGTGTTCACGGTAATACCGGTATAATGTTGGGCAACGATAAGAAAATGAAATATCGCGATAGAATATGGGTAAAACGCACATGCGCAGTGCCTTTATTTTCATAAGCACGTGGTGGAAAAAGCATGGAGGCGACGGAGAATGAGAAGGAGGAAAGCGGATCGTTGAATGAAACGGATGAACCAGAATTGGTTTGTAAAACTGCTGCAACTTCACTGATGTGGAAATGGTTTAGCTTTCATCCGTCAGATACACAACAAAGCGCTATTTTTGGTAGAGCATGGTAGTGGGCAGTCGTTTCCTCGTTTTTTGGAAAATACGACACACTTAAAATCAATCCTTTGATTTTTCTGAAAATCGACAGTGCCCCTTATAATCCCGTGTGCCTTATGTACGAATTCTGATTGTGTTTACTGACCTCAAAACGATTTTATGTGGTACACGGCGCTCGAAAATCTGTCTAATGTTTTAGTACGACTTTGCTAAGCTACGAACCCGCACTGCTTGATGGATTGTCGGAGCATTACGGCTACCGTAGGCAGGAGCCTCGTGGAGTGATACGTACTGTGCTTCAACATAATTTTAAGTTTTGTGGATATTATACATGGTTATGCTGAGGATATGTCGGCCAGTTTCCACTGGAAATGCCTTTTGGTTAAACTGTCAGCAAGGAATTTGCATTTGCACTGTTAAATTTTTATATAACTTTAATGCACATAAATAACAGCTGCTTGTTTAAGTGAAAATACATTGTTTGTTTTTTTTGCACTAATAAAGTTGTGGAGTTGTAAAGTATTTTGTCTAGTGTCAATTATATCGTCAGTTATATCGTTATCGCAAATTTTCAAATGTATATCGTGATAAATATTTTTGGTCATATCGCCCTGCTCTAGTGTTCACATACAGAGACACGCTCAGAAGATGTTGGTTCTCTTCTGTGCTTCGGCTGGGTTCTCATTTGTCTCTGGCATCTTTTTGTTCTTAAGGTGGTTGATTGTTTTTCTGATCTTCACTTTTGCTGGTTTGCACAGTTAATTTTGAAAATTATTTTTCATCCTATACACACTTAAAAAACCAATTGCTGATATATGCTGTTAATACACCAACATTTTTTTATTTTTTTAATATGATGAGAATAATGAAGAAGAAGGAATTCAGGGGAAGCCACACAACAAGGAGCCTCAGGTTGGAATTGAACCCAGGCTACTAGACTTAATCTTATGTATGATCTCTTGGGCAACTGGTGAGCTAAAGCAATACACAACATAACCACATATATACATAAAATTAGGTTGCGTTAAATTTACCTTCAAAATTCAGTCAGTCCAAATTTTTTTGGACTGTCCCTTTGAAAAATCAGAGTCAGATGTATACACCAATGGTGTATTATTAAAAAAAAAAAAAAAAAAGGTTTGTGAGTTTGTGCTGCGTAGTCACAGAGAAGACAAAAGTAGTTCTTTGTACTTCTTAGGTTCTTAGGCCTTCTTTGCGTTAGCTGGCTTGATCAAACCTAAAACCCCAGCTGGAGATAAAGGGTAAAAACCTGATTAGTCATCAACATTCTCTGCTAAGCTGGGATTTCAGTTCATGCAGTATATGCAATAAAAAGGTAAAACTCTAGTGAGATGCTTAGTTTTTTACTTTCATGCTTTTTGGCCCACTTCACTATTTTGATGTGGACGTGTGCGCATTTTTCTAACTTGTATTTGCCACTAAAGCTCATATGATTGAGAGTAAGACGGAATACAAGAAAAAATATTTTTTAACAGCAGCAACTAGTCATTTTAGCATGCTTCATCATTATGTATGGGGTGAAAGGCGTTGCCACACTTTAGTCTTGGGTGGCTACACAACTCTTTGCAAAAACACTGAGCTAAAAGTCACTAAGGGGACATGAAGATGTGATACTTTAATGCTCTGTGGGTCTGTGTGTACACATTTATCTGTTTTTAGCAGGAAAATTTTGACTAGTCCAGCTTTGAAAGAGAGTAATCACCAATATTTGTTGACCAGGAATAAGGAGTTTTTTCAAATTATGAACTATGATGTGTCACACACATCACATGTTCTGAATATGTCAAGTAAATGGGACAGTTTGAAATGGTTGGACAAATGGAGTGCAGTCCCACTGTATCATATTACCTTTTGTAAGGACAGAGGAGCTGCCCTGGGTAAACTGTCAGATGGTTCCCATGGCAATATGCATTTACTGTGTTATTCAAAACCCAGACACACAACGTATGCACACCCACCTACACACGCTACAAAGTCTCAGATAATTTTTGTTTTTGAATTAATAAAGCCAAATTATTCCACAAAGGTCAGCGCAAGTCTCATTATGCAGCACAATAGTCACTTTAATCAGACTTCAAAGAGAAGCGGCTCTACCACTGCTGAGCCTGCATCTGGCTGTGTTTGTACTTTATTACAATATTCAGGTTAAGGTCTGTGCATCTATTCAGAGTGGTTTGGGGTGTGGGTTCTAGGGTGGGGGACAGAGAGCGATAGATGGGAGGTGGGGGTGGTTATGACAAGGCTAATTGATTTTAAAGTCCCTTTGAAGTCAGGAGTGTGTGAAGCATAACACAGTCGGGTGATTTATTTTTTGTGCTCTCCCTCTCACAGGCATAGATGCACATGCAGTACTGTGTGAAAGTCTCGAACCACCCTCAGTTTGTAATTTGCTTCAAAGGAACCAGACTTTGTTGTATTTTTTAAAGTGTCTTGAGCAAGGAGCGCAAAGAACCCATTTTAAATAGTGTCTTTAGGCACTTTTAAACTAACAGCTTGTCACAAAGATATATAATTAAGTAGAGTTTGAATGACATAAAAAAAATCTACTCCAGGTGATTCCTAAGCTAAAAACTGGCTATATCTCTGCATGGTGTGCAGAGTGTCCCTAAAAATTTGTGGTAAATGGAATTATTATTGTATAGTTTTCTATTTCAGCACTCAAAGTGCTTCATACAAACATGCCTTATTCACCCATTCATGTGTTTCTACACCTAAGTGGTTTGCAGTGAAAGAACTGGAGAACTTGGGAGTTCTGTATCTTGGCCAAGGATACTTTGGGATGCAGACTAGAACAACCAGAGTCTGAAACACCAGTAGATGACCTGCTCTACCTCCTGAGCCAAAGCCACAAAGCTGTCCATAAGTGTCAGGCCTAGAAAGCTCTCTAAAGCAGATGAACCTTATCTGAAAATGATATCTTTAGGATATAGGATATAATATAGCAAAGAGATGACCCAGGACCTAAGATGTATCTGGCCCTTGTGTCACATCTGCGGAGGCAGACGGCATGGAGTGAGGATAATATGGACCCAAAAGCAGACAATGGAGGCAGAGTGAGGTGATGAACAAATAACAAGCCTTTTATTTGGCTGAGCAAAAGTACAAACAAAAAGCAAAGAAAGACTAGAATGGAGCTAATAAAACCTATACTGGAAAAACTAAATACAAAACACTGCATGAAACTAGAAACCTGGAAACATGGGGTGAGAAACGCAGACAAACCGACAACAGACAGAGGAAGAAAGAGAACTAAATACACAAGAGGGTAACACGGGAATGAGGAACAGGAGGGAAACACAGCTGGGACTAATCACACACACCAGACAGGGAGGAAGCAAAACAGAATACTCTAACACAAGACATGGGACTGTCAAAGTAAAACAGGAAATAGACGAACATAGAAACCAGGATAATTAGATGCAACACAAGGAACACAGGGGAGGCGCAGTAACAAACCCTAAAGACTAGAAATCACCAAAATACTAATGAATATCTAATGGACCTAGAAGTACAAAAAACTAAACCATGAAAAACCACTAAATCACAGAATATTAATCATCAAAAATATAAAGACTGGGACACCCGGGACCATGACACCTTGGGTTGATCCCTGTACTGCTCGCTGAAGCCTGAGAGCAACTGGAAGCCAATCTTAAGGAAGGGAAACCAAGGGAAAAGGCTGAGCTAAGCCAAATTACACATTAACTCGATTGACAATCAGTGGCAACAGGACTTATGGAGCAATGAATGAAAATGTGAAGTTTGAATGATATTCTACGGACAGTAGGTGCTGTTAACAGTGGTTTATGAAGTCCTGCTTAATAACTGATAATACAATTCTCACTATTTAACATTTAAAACAGTTATATTCAATATAATCCATATGAAAAGTACCCCTCTCATATTTATATGTGCAGAATTTATTTTCAAAACAGTATAGAGCAGATATTTTGACTTGTGATAAAAAGAAAATCACAGTTGCTACTGTTCACATTAACAGTGGTTTTGTTCTATTCAAACATCTTTTTAAGCCATGACAGTGTGAACAGGCGCAATTCAGCCACCTGGTCAGGTGACCTTGATTTCTTGTTATACTCTTTGTCTTTTTTCTTGTCCAAGTTCAGTTCACCTCAATGGGCATTATACTGTTATATAAAGATAACAGAGAGAAAACCTCAACAATCAGATGACACCCATGAGCAGCAACTTGGCAACAGTGGGAAGGAAAAACTTGTTCATAGGAAGAAACCTCTGGCAGAACCAGGCTTAGGGAGGGGCAGCCATCTCCTGAAAATGTGATTGAGAAGTTGTTAGCCAATAGGATGCTGTTAAACAACAGTTGTCTGTTGTCACTCTTGCGTGCATGATGGTTTCTTTGTGTGCATGGCTTCTGAGTTCTACGTGCATGGGTTTTTAAAATTCATGCTCATGACTATGCTTTTTTCTTGTGTTGAGTTTTCAACATAGATCTAATTCCATAGTGCTGCACCAAAAACCTACTTGTAATTGCTTTGCCCATTCCCAGATTGTTGTAGTCACCTGTGGTTTCCATGGAAGATACCGACTTGTCAGCAAATGCTTGCTAGATATTAGAGAAATGGTACTAAAAATTGAAAAACTGGTGTTTGCAGACACGTGGAAACGTCCCATTCAAACTTGGGCAACCAAAGCCATCGTAAAGATATCTGTAGGTCTGCCATTTATGTGATGTCACACATTCAAAATGGCAGGTAAGTTAACATCAAATGGTTTTATCCTGAATAGAGACTAAATAAATAAATACATTTGTAATAGGCGGTAAACGTGTTTTTTCTATGCTAAAGTATCTTAACATAAGAGCCTATGGGGACTCACTCACTTTTAGAGCCAGCTTAAGAAAAAGATATTGAAAATATGATCTTTTCCATTTCTTGACATTAGGATGAGTCAGGATGCAGGAGGAGGTGAGCACTGAGCTCGGCGATGTTTGTGTGCGACTGCCAGAGACAGCACAGTGACAGGCAGTGCAAGCAAACAGTTTTGACACGATGCAAAAAGGCCTTCCCTGGTGTTAAATCACATACACACAGGTACAGCACGTTTTGTGCAGCTACACATGCACACACACGCACTTGCACATACACACACAGCTGTATACATTCGGGCTCTCTTTCTGCAAATTTCCTTCATGCACACGCAGCAGATGGGACAATCAGGCTGCTCGTCACATGTGCCTTTTGAAGATATGAGGCGTCAGCATGGTGGATAGCACTGAATGATTTCACAAGAATGAGTCAAACTATAATGAGGTATTTGATGGATACATTTATTACATAATATGCAGCATGGCCTGATTTTCCTTTTTATTTATGCAGCAATCTGTGCTAACGGCTGTGTAAGCAAGTACCAACCACACAGAAGCTCGCTAATCTGTTACTGGAATAGTTTTTAAGAAATAATGATAATAAGCTTTATGATATAACAATAGTGTTCAGGTAAGTTAATTGTAATTACAAAATGTAAGTAAAACGTTCACAACTATGGCCATGTTTTATTGCAGCTGCTCAAAAACAAAGGGAGATGTTGAATGTATGACTAATTACCATGAGCCAGATTGATCTACAGTTTCATTTTACTCTTGGCTATATATGACGTCAGTGAGAATGATATCACTATTGTAGTCATCACAGGTACACTTTTCTGCCTGTGAGCAGAGCAGCTGCAGCCATCTGATGTTCAAACCGTCAGTTTCTAAAATAATATATATTATATTAATGAAGGGGGTAACTGGAAATAATAAATAAAAACAACAAGTAATGCAGAGTGTCAATATAAGACTAGCTCAGGTAAGCCATCCAAAAAAAGCATTTTTTCTCCTTTACAAGGGACACTGGGGGGTGTGACCGGTGCGGTTTTAAAAAATACTTTTTATTAATGGAGAGTCAAAAGAGCAGGAGTTATAACGTTGTAAATGCTAATTTGTTAACCTCTTACATTAGGTTTAAAATTTCTACCTATTTGGACCAAATGTTACAACTTTTAACAACAAAAAATAAACTATAATGCCAAAATGAATTTATAAGACCTTATTTGAAATGTATTATCTATTGAAAATTCCTGGAGTTGCCAGTATCAGCAGGGTTAGCAAAATCTTAAACTGAAATGCTCCTGTTTTGCACATGTACGGAAACCTTTCTGCTCACAAAACAAGGCACAAAGCTGAAACTGAGACTCCAAGAGATTATAGTGCAAAAGGCCATCAGGTGCTTCTGCCATGGTCACAGCATCTCATTTTTCAACCTGTGAAAAGTGTTCAAATCCCCCGAAACCAGGGTGTGAAGCACTAAACACCAACTTCCAGTAGGGGATGCTGGAGGCCCATGTTGAACACAGGGCTTCCCATTACCCTGGTGATGATAGGCATTCATTAACGTGCCCTGCAGACTCAGTGGTCCCAGAGTTAACCTGGGAGGAAGCAGAGCTCAGGAGTCTAATATGCGATGAGCCATTAGCCTGCAGGGAACAATTAGGGTCCTTGTTTAAATAGGCAATGGTTGATTCGACTCATCATTTGAGCCGGTGCTCAGTTGGGGAATAGGCAATTAGGTTGACCATGCTTGCTCGAGTGTCATTATGGTCAACATCTGTCTGCATGAAAGCTGGCCAGAAGACCTGGCGTTAGCACCCGGATGATCTTATTTTTTAGAGTTTTGAGTTTAAGTCAGAACTGCAGTTAGAAGAGAATATGAATGACATTAGAACTGTTGCAGTGAAAGCCTTTCCTTTTCTCTATAATAATAATTAATGGAAAAAAAGCACCACTGATTTAAGATACATTAACAACCTTTAATCACATATTTTTTAGCAAATATATATGCATCTTTTCCACCCACCACTACCAGTTCAAGCAGAAAACTAAAAATTTTAACATCCAAGAATTTAAGAAAAACTAGAAACACTAAGCTTAATTACAGCAATCTGTTTACCTGCTACAACCTCATCCACACATCAACATTTCTGTCGTACATTTTAATATACCAAGCTTGCTAACTTGATAGCTAGCGTGGTAGGGTATATTGCCTACAAATGCAATCATTTGCAACCTTTCTATGATGCTAATGCTAATGCTAATAAATTCACTTATGAGCTTTTTCATTGATGTCTAGATTGGAAATTCCATATCAATGACTATAATAAGCGTCCAAAAATATATATGTCAATACAATTTTAATGTCGGCCAGATAGAGGGCCTATTTTACAAACACTTTTAAATAATCGTAAGTCTGTTACTGTTTCAGACAAAATTAAAACAGTTTCAGAAAGAATAAAAGACAAGCTTTATGGGGACATTTGGTGGTAGCCCAAAGCATTCACGAGGTACTGCTGTCTGAACACAGACAGAAAAATCAGCTCCATCTACGTTTTACTATGTGCCATGAGTCACATTACTGTAAGTCCTAAACCATAATGGACAAGACAGAAAAGTCTAAATTATTTTTATTTAAAAATAGGTGGTCTGTATGATCTTAGGGTGACAAAGGGTTGAAGGTTGTACACAGAAGAACAAATTCACACATCGCTTTGTCACTAGTGGACATTCCAGACTCCGGTTTCCTCTGTCAGGTTTTTGTCACAGTGTGATATGTCAATCAAGCTTATCCTCCGCTCTCATTAGTAATCCAGTTGATTCAGACGCCCACTTCGTGTTAACAGAAGTTGTTTCATTCATTGATTTTCTGTGGTTACTGCTAGTCACCTAACTCAGACACCCCTTTGTAATATACCTGCATTTACATGACACTTTTTTAGTGTCACTGACCACTCAAAACACTTTAAACTACAAGTCAGTGCTGTTTATCTTTGCATTCATATAGTGTATGCTCTTCAAATACTTTATGTTTATCTCACATTGTTGGTCAATTCAGAATCACCAGTTAACCTAACATGCACATCCTTGGATGGTGTGTGCTAGGGTAGTGCTAGTACAGGGAGAATCACAGGAAAATGGTTTCCATTCTTCTCACAAAACAGGGGCATTTTAATTCTAGGCTTTGCTAACCCTCTTGACACTGGCAACCTCGTTTAGGTTATGGCTAAGGTTGGAATTTCTTATCCACTTACTAAGTAGGAACTTTTCAGGAGGTGCTAAACTGAGTCCATCTATCTTTGTGTTGGAAATTACCATTGTCTAGGTATTTTATTGGTTATGTAATGTTGCCCTCTGTTTGTCTCTGGGCAGCCAATATGAACTGATTGGACAAGAAATTGAGTTATATTACTCAGTGGCTCTGTGGCGTAGTGGTTACCTCTTTACCTTACATGTAAGACCAGGAGATGACATACAGCTTCACGGGCCACAAGCCAGTGTACTCCCAAATTGAGATAAATGAGAGCGCTGCGTAAATGGCAGGCATCTAAAATACCTGTGCAATCTACTGTGTTGCCCCTTTTGAGCAGCACACATTATTTAAACTTGAACTTAACTTTGAGTTAGATATGTAAAAAAGAATCTTGAAACAACCTTTTGAAATTCTTTTAAAACCTGGAAGTTAAAATTATAACATTATTTTCTGTCACAGATTTGGCCAATAGATTCCAGTTCAGGATGATTTGAGGGCCACGCCTTTGTCTTATAATGTGTCTGGTTACGTGATCATTTTTAATTCCTTAAACTGCAAAACAGCACATTAAAAAAACATGGCTTCCTTTTCCTTTCCTTTCCATGTTGCATGTCATTTTTCTGTGTGTCTTCATATCCATGCTGTGTTTTAGCTGCGGGAAAAAACAAGGAAGTCGGAGCCTCGGAGCACTGGCTGTTTTTCACATTATCTGCCTTTCTCAGCGCCAGTCCTGACCTTGCCGCAGTGTCCCTGAAGATCTTTGTTCAAATTCTACCATTCCACTGAATGGTGCTACCTAAATATATGAAAAAGAGATGATAATGTAGGGCAGAATATTACTATTGCTACATATTTCATATATGTGCATGAGAACTGCATTCCTTCACTCCTCTTTTAGTGATAGCAACACAAACCAAATGCGTTGTTGGAGTAATTTTTCCCTTGGCGCTTGCTTTCAGTGCAAGTTATTTTAAACCCCATACATTGCAATGGTAACATTTGACTCTGAGTGTAGACCTCATTTGAAGCTTTTACTAACAAGATACTATCCTCAGAGTCTCTCCCGTGGGTGTAGTCATAGCCCCTTCTGGCATTTTCCTGCAATAATGATGTTTAGCGCGGTTTTAGACTACAAATTTAAAACTTTGCTGCTCCCTAATCAGCTGCCTCCCAACACGGGGAGAGCATCATTCATGTTCATGTATGTTGGCCGGTTTGTCAGAAACCTGAGCACTACCTTATAAATTCATGAGCTCTATGGCTTTGATGTTGAGGGAGTGTGCTTCAGCGCGCCAGAAGGCAATTACTTACTGTTGCCATTTGTAGCGTATTGACTCTGTAAAGTCAAGTCGTTTCATCAATAAGCACTCGGTGCATCCATTCCTCTTTTAGCAGCCAGTTATTGACAGCGATGCTTTCGGAAGCCACCTCAAATGATGGGCTCCTCCATAAAAATGCCATCTGATCACTATTAGGTTTGATCTGATGGCTTTGGGCCATTGTTAACAAACGCTTCGACTGGAAGCTCGCCATACAAAACGAATGGCCATGTGCTGTGGGTTGAGTGGCTGTAAACAGCTTCAGAGTGCTGTGTGGAGAGAGAGGGAGACATTTAGCAGCCAGTCATTATCAGCACTGTGTGTTTGCGCTTCCCTCAACCCCTCCTTCCAGCTTCTCTTTAATTCGTGGCTCAAGACTTGGTTGTTCGTCTTGTAATCGGAAGGTTGCCAGTTCGAGCCCCGGCTCGGACAGTCTCGGTCATTGTGTCCTTGGGCAAGACACTTCACCTACCGCCTACTGGTGTTAGCCAGAGGGGCCGATGGCACGATACGGCAGCCTCGCCTCTGTTAGTCTGCCCCAGGGCAGCTGTGGCTACAACTGTAGCTTGCCTTCACCGGTTGTATGAATGTGAGAGTGAATGAATAGTGGTATTGTAAAGCGCTTTGAGGGGTCCCGAAAAGCGCTATATAAATGCAATCCATTATTATTATTATTATTATTATTATTAATTGTTTTCCTTGGTCTGTCACTTCTTTTCCAACTTTACAGTTTTCCATTTTTATATTTTTACAGTAGCCATTTTGGGCATGTTTTTTTTTTCTTCATTGATTTGTGCCAATAAACGAGAACAACAGCTAAATTTTGCAGTTATGGAAAGTACTGCCAAAATTATACTAATTAATTGGAATTTGAAGAAGAAGGCTGCTGCTACTCTTTACTTTCTTTATTGATTCTATTATTTATCTATTTTTTACTGTGACTTACCCAGACTGTCCTTGGACATTACCTTTGTGACCAACGCTGTTTAGAGTGGACCCATCATGCGTCTTTGTAGATCCATAAATGAATTTTTGTATTTACTTGAGTCACTTCAAGTGAGATGTCTCTAAGTGGTAACAAATAATGGATAGCCATGTTCTTTGACATCATACACAGAGTTGAACAAACTGTATGAGATTTTGGCTCACAGGGATTTGTACAAATAGTAGCACATTTTTAAAAACCTTTTGCCATGTTTAATATGAATATCCCCTGCTGCACTGCTGTAATATTATATATAAAGCAGAAAAAAGCTACTATTTAAATTACTAGATTGGAATTTAAGGATGCATGTGCAAGTAAATGGCTGATGTATGTTGATTATTTTTAGCAGTAATTGGGCCATCAAGTTTTCCACACTTAATCATCTTGACAAATACTATATGGAGAGCTACTGTATCTAGTACCCTTGCAGTATTATTAGTCATCAACCTGTTGAAGCCTAATATCTGAATGTAAAAGTTTTTATTTTTAGCTCAGGGTCCGGTGAGCTCATGCTATAGTGACACATTTGCCCTTCCACAATTCACAAGAATCACTTTTCCTCCTAGAGTGTTTACCTAATAGGTCTCCCCCCACATTTGTGGATTTCTTATTAGTTTATGTGTTAGTTTGAGCTGGCATGAGCTACTATGCCATTACGTTCTGGTTGTGAAATATCTCGACTACTGTTTGATGATTTGTTTGTACACCTGGTCTTTTTGGAGCATTTTAGTAGAAGTGTCTCACAGATAACATGGCCTGCTGTGCTTTACAGAGCATCCAAGAAGTTTGCCCTCCAGTGAGTGAATTCTTGTATTTGATTATTTTATTATTTAATAGTAATGATCAGAGACTTATGTCTGTGTATTATACATTTTATGGCTGCAACTTGCTAACCACACTTGTTAGCATTAGCTGATAACTTAGCATGGCCCCTTCTCAACCAAATATAGTGACCATCACAGTGCACAGTCCATTGCAGTCCAAAAACTCACACACTCAGACACTATGTGCATTTGTGCTTCTGTTTCTGTGTCTTTGCTTTGGGCATGGATCAAGCTCTCATTGAATTATTGGAATATCTGAATAGAACAAAGTAATTGTAAATGTTATTGATAACACTTGTATTTCCACTATAACAGATCTCAGACCACTGGACTTTTCTAGCAAAAGCTCTGGATACGCCAAAAAAAAAAAATCCCATTTATTTGTTGTTGCTTGTCTTTTTGTTCAGAAGTGTTGGCATAATTAAAAACTCAAGTCATTATTTGCTCATGAGTTGGAAAAATCAGCTTGAACTAACTTCTCTCACTGGTTATATCTTTGTTTGCTGTATAAGCTGCCTCTGTGCCCTTGTGTTACACACCCACTCAGACACACACAGTACTGCTCTCTCCCTTCTCACCTCTCTGCTTCTCCTCTTATCTGCTCTGTCTCTATCTCTGTGATTGGCTAATGACACTATTCCAGATGGCTCGCCTACTGTGGTGTGTGTGTGCGTGTGTGTGCTGGCCAGGTTTGAAAAAGATCTTTCATCTTCTTCTTTCTCTGACAAAAGAATCAGTCCAGTCAGCACAGCTGTCCATCTGCTTCCTCTTTTCCACAGAGTCTCGATTAATCTTAATGTCGTGCTGCACGGCTCAGCTTTGGCCCGTGCTCTCCCCCACCGCTCTATTTATTCTCGCTTTCTTAACCTATCACTCTTCTGCAATGGTTTCTTCTCGTACAGTCATATTCTCTTTCCATTCACTCTGATCCTCGCATTCTCCTCCCACTCACTCACTGGCTTGCTCTCTTGCCTCTAAATCTCTACCCTTCTGCTCCATCATTGTTTTCTCCCATCTTCTCCATTTCCCTTCTGTTTCTGTCTTTTTTCTCCTTCTCTGTTTCTGTCCCCCTCCCTTCTCCTCTCTACCCTCAGTCCTCAGTCTTTTCATTGCTGTGTAACAGAGAGTGACATGTTTGGCAGTTTTTCTGCTTTCTCCTCTCATAAGGAATTACTGTCCTGACCTACTTCCATGTGCAGCAGCTGCCGCATACACATGGCTGAGGCACCAGTTGTGTCACTAACTGTCACAGCAAAGGATGTGCAAAATACCTGACTGTCCTGTTGTCGTCGCATGATATCAGTTCTGTAAATACAGCACAGTATTATGGCAGTTGGCAAAAGAGTCCCAGCATTTAATCCAATCCTTCCTGTTTGTGAGACAGAAGACACTGAGACAGCATATATCTACACAGAAACTGTTTTCCTACATGATTTTAGTTCTCTCTGAAAACATCCTCATCCTTACTGTAACGCTACATTTGGTGTACATTTGATACTAATAATTCAAACTTTTCTTTGTGTGTAAACTCAGTTAAAATCAGTTCAATTATATAAATTGAACTGAATAGCCCAAATTCACAACAGTAAGGTAAAGAAAGAAACCGCAACAATCACACACACAAGCACTTGGCGACAGTGGGAAGGAAAACTCCCTTTTAATGGGAAGAAACCTTTGGCAGAACGAGGCTCGGGGAGGGACAGTGATCTGCTCTCACTGGTTTGGAGTCAGTGGAGAGACAAACACACAGAAAGGGAAAGGATGAATGAAGAAGGAATGGTCAGGGCATCATGCATAGGAAACTCCCAGGGTCTCCTGATCCAGCCCCAACTGTAAGCTTTATCAAAAAGGAACGTTTGAAGTCTAATCTTGAAAGTAGGGAGGGTGTTTGTCCACTTATTCCACTTTGGGAGCTTGTTTCATAGTAGGTGTCTGAAGAGTCTGCCTCCCAGTCTACTCTGTTATTCGGCCTGCTCCACAACTGTTCAACCTACCCACTGTATTTTCTCAGGTGGCTGTAGCTCAGGAGGTAATCCAGTTTTGAGATCCTTCTCAGACACCTTAACTCCCACTCACATCCTGGGCCATTTGATCTCAGTAAATCACATGATAGGGTGGGGCTAGTTTTCACAATGGGTTCACCTGAAACCTTGGCTGATTGTGACCCACACCCGCTTTCACACCTTGGTTCATGTGATTAGGTGGAGGATCAATAGGGTGTCCATGACTCTCTTGGGGACACTCCCATAGGGCTTAAAATCTGGAACTCTCCTCATGTTGAAGAAGCTTTTCGGATGAGAGGTGAAATGCTTCAAGGAAACTTAAAGAAGTCCAGACACTTTCCTTTCCAAGCTCTTTGGACCTCAGGAGATAGAGCAACTATTAATTGGAAGATTAGTGGTTCGATTCCTGTCTGCGTCAGACTGCATGCCAAATATCCCAGTAACATAGCAGGCCCTAAAGACACCCATCAGAATGTGAATGATACATACAAAATACCTAAAAGAACGTGCTTGGGTGAATGAGGCATGTTGTAGGTAGAGTAGAAAGCCACTATATAATAACCAGCCCATTTACACTTTGGAAGCACATGCAGAGGTGAGTTAGATTACCCCAATTATTCACAGATTTAAACTAATACATTGTGTATGAGTGAATGTGCAGGCGTACACGTATTCAGGGAATGTATCCTTAAAACATTTCTCTTTATAACTGTTCTGTCACAGGCAGCATGTTTAGGATTAGTTTCGTATTATCCATATTTTTGTTTTTTGTTGTTTAGGCAAACTGTGACAGTTGCAAACACAAGAACAACACTTTGTAGTGTACCAACACTGTGGGTGTCTTTCTGACCTTGTAGATTTAGCTCAGAGCATAGGACACTGTCAGAAATCTGTCTTTTGACAGTACTGGGTCTCCTTTTTTGCAGTAATAAGAAGACCAATTTGTAAGAAAAGTGAAAAAATGCAACTAAAGAATATATTTTGGCATTATTATTTATCTAGTCAGAACAGATCTTAGTTTATAAAAGCACAGTATATAACATATGGCAATACTTTATAATTTAGTTCCTTGTTTTCCATTTTGACAAGCAACACATTTTCATATAAACTCCATCTATTCAGTAACTCACAGAAACAAAGATAAATCCATACATAAACTGTAAGTGATAGCATGGATGCCCTTGTTATGATCAAACCTGCTTTTAAAGCTCATTATCAAATATCTGCGTATGATTTGTGGCCCCTGCCAGCATGAGATCTTTAACTGTGATGAAAACCACGAAGAACCCTTGTGGCTATAGTTATAAAAATATTTCAATTACCTTTCTTATATAGTCCTTCATTACTGTGTGATCCCGTAACTCATTTACATAGAGATGAATACAAGTTTTTAATTAGTTTTTTTTGCTGCTGCCTTGAAGATAAAGCATGCAGCTGAAAATGTTCTATGACCGATGTGTTCCCACAAGTGCTTTAAGTGATATTTCTTTTACATTGATAAAGATTCTTCAACAGTCATTTGATATCATGTGAATGAATCTGATGATCTAAATGAGTCTATTAATAAATTCTGTCATGTATTTTACTAAAAAAGAATGTCAGTTTTTTATAAGAATACGCTTAAAATTATCCTGACTTTGAATGTCAAAAGTTGGTTCTCACGAGGACACAAATAAAGCAAGAACACACACACACACACACACACACACACACACACACACACACACGCATACACTCTATGTAGACCAGGCAGTGAAACATGGATAGGTGCCATAATCTCTAGATGCCACATTTCTCTGTGCTCTGTGACTCTGCAGAGCTTGCAGCTCCAGGAGTTTCGCACCCTTTTTTTGCCATTTGCTACGGCTGAGGCGATGTTCCCACACCATCACACTGGCAACTCTTTCATATGCTGCATAGTTTCATCTACCTGCTTCAGAGCTCAGAGAGAGTCTTGTATATAAATTGTGAACCTACAAATCCGATTTTAAAGCCCACTGGAAGAAAGGCCACAGACTGCTGGACTAATTCTCTTTGACTGGCACCTTGTTCTTATATAACAGTGTACAGCAGAGGTTTTTATAGTGAAGTTTGTACTGTTTAAGAGCTGAAAACAAAGCGGTCAGACTTGAGGAGGATTGAGCATTGCCTAGAAATTGAGATGACAGAGTGTTCAGGTAAGTGGCACCCAGCAGGATAAAAACAGTTTGACTACTTTTCAAACGGCTTTATCTGTCTTACATTTTTTTTCCAAGTTTAGATCAGCTTTCAAGTCTAATTAGAGAAAAGATTCACCTTAGTCAGTTATTTGAAACGATAATCAGATGTCTTTTTTCTTTTTACAGCTGAAAAGCAGCTCTTTGTGTGGAAGTGTCACTGTGGGTACTTGGTTTTTGCTGCTCTGCCTTCTTTTGAAGTTTGAAGGGATTGTCTTTGCACACAGTAGGATTATAAATGGGATTAGCTGCATTTTTGATTGTCTGCATACCTTTTTATTTTCCCCCAATAAATCTTTTTGGAATAGATTTACAGGTTTCTATTTGAAATGACACTCTGGCACATCCCTGTTATTCGTGCACACCTTCTTTTAATCACCTATATTGAAATGCTTCTCTCTGAAGTTTGTTTTCCACTCAGTGGTTTTCTTTTGATGAAAATAATGAATCCTGCCTCAGTGTTATGTTCACAGTTTTAATATAAAATGATAAAAAGATAAAATTTGTAAGTATATACTTTTCAAAAAACAATTACTAAATACGATTAAGAACAGAGTGTTTCTACTTATGAGGGCAAATGAGGCCAAGCATCAGACTTTAGTTGTCAACACGTTTTAAGAGGTTATCTGGTTTTGAGATAAACTGTGTTATTTCTTATGGATTTCTATGTGCTGAATCCAAATATGAGAAATAAAAAGCTGACTGGCTACTGTTTCCACAATAACTATATATGTAATTTTTTTTTTTTTTTTTTTAACATTTTATACATATATATATTTTTAGCTCAACCTACCAGACCTGTTCCAGATGTTGTGTATAGGTGCAATATAGTAACTGTATTAACGATAAATCGGATGAATACTGGATGAAAAGCACATACAATAATTTCTGTTATTATACCACAAGTCAGGACCCAGGAATTTATTTTTGTAATTTTATTGTTTCAAGAGCTTTTGTAGCATATCATGACAGCTAGAACCAACCAACAATTTTAAGCATAATTTTCATTTCAAGCAGAGATGGGAGAAGTGCAGCCATTACATATATACTCTGGTTAAGTTAAAGTTCAACTTTGAAAACCTGACCTAGTTAGTATTGATTAAAACAAACGCAACCTTAAACCTACATGGGAGCCAGGGGCCTTGTAACTGCTAAGAGTGTAGTGGTGAAAATATTGTTTCTAATAATTAAACTAATTTTAAATTTAAAATAATATTTTTCTGTACGATTCTACAGGGAGGATGGAGCACTTAGTATGGCTGATACTAGCAATGCTATGGATGGCGCAGGCCATAGAGTGCTGCCCTGATGTCTGCAAATGCTCCAGGAAGTCTGGCCCAGAAAAATCAGATGTCAACTGTCATAAGCGGGGGCTTCGAGCTTTTCCTTCCAAATTGCCTTCTGATGCTTGGATTGTTAAACTAGGTGTGTACATTTTAATCAAATCCTCTCTAGGATCCTTTTGACATCCAAGGAATGCATTAATCTATCTAACATTTAAGGAAACATAATGGGACTTGATTGCATCAATAACTGACTTTTTAATTGCTGCCAAAAGGTGAGAATGGTATTACCAACCTGAAGGCAAATACTCTGAGATCAATTCCAAAGATTGAGAGCGTCAATCTGGAGAGAAATGCCATAAAATCAATCCATCCCCAGGCCTTCTCCGGTGCAAAGCAATTGATGCTTCTCAATCTTTATGGCAACCACATATCCATTCTTCCACCAAGGGGGTTTCAGGTAAAGATTTTTGGAGAGGAGCACACTTTTCAGCAATAATATTACAGTAATTTGACAAAAAAAACCCCCAACTGTTTTCTATGTCTGAAGGACCTGCTAAACCTCCGCTTCCTCATGTTGGGGCAGAACCAGATTGGCATCCTCAAACCTGAGATTTTTGCAGGCATGAGAAACCTGTCAGAGTTGGACCTTACTCTCAATGCACTGACAGTCCTCCCAACTAATGCGTTCAAACCTCTGATTGCCCTTAAAGTTTTGGATCTTTCCCTCAACCGCATCCAGAAGATTTCTCCCAAGACCTTCAGTGGACTGAGGCAGCTCTTGTTCCTCAACTTGGACAACAACAGGTCACAATAACATGTGCCATGTTATTATACATCTAGTAGTTACATTTTCCAGTGCAGGTATTATCAGTGAGAAACAAACTTCACTTCTGTGTATTGTTATGAGATATTTCTGATCAGAGTATAAGCATTAGGATTTACTTGGTCTTAAATAGCCTTAGGATCTGGAACCTCTAAACTGAAGTGAGAACAAAAAAAATATTAGTTCAGCTGCTTCAATAAACAATATTGCAACTATTGCTAATAGTAAGCTAGAACTGAAGAATTAGTTACTACTAAGGCAAAGGAACCCAGCAGATGTTTTGATATTGAACTGTTGGCTGGCTGGTTTTCTCTATATCCCATCATGGTTGAAAATAGTTCCAAAATGAACGTTGAACCAACATTGCAGACATTATAAAAGAGATCATCTTCTGTTATCTCTTTAATGATTAGACCAAAAAACGTTTCTTTAATAAAGAATGACAAGGAAAGAATACATAATCTCATACTTTTGGGTTAGCACTTATCCTACTAGGATAAGTGCTAACCCTTCTTGAGTTTATGATACCTACATTACAGACAGAGGGGGGATAATTATAAGAGTCCAAAACATAAAAATAAAACATACCATTTTTTTAAAGGAAGAGAGTACTGATTATCACAGAGGGTGCTGAATTATGGTTTATGTGTAGGGATGATGTTGCTAGGGTATCAAATATTAGATATTAGATATACTGGTGACTTTCATTTCCAAAAGGGTTTTGAATTCAATGGTTTCACAGTATACTTTTACTTCTGAAGAGATTCTAACTGTCCCCCCATATCCAGTCTGAAGACCATTCCTTCTGGGACATTCAAGCCCCTGCAATCTCTGGAGATGCTGGTTCTAGACAACAACCTACTATCTACCCTGACGTTATCAGCTTTGGATGGCCTGAGTAACTTGCAGGTAGCATGTTTTTCTGGTATACATAAAAACAAAAGAAAAATCATAGACTCAGTTTCATTTTTTTAAACATATAGTATATAGCAGTTAGATGTCTTACCCGGCAGACCCAGATCTGACTAATTCACATAATAGCTAGTGTGATAACACTGCTAACTTAAATTGCAAAAACCTGCTCTATTTCCCCGAGTAATAATTATGAACATGCTAAACACTGAACCAGGAACTCTACCTGAGGAACAACGAGCTGGAGCTTCTGCCCTCTGATGTGTTCATCAACCTGCCCAAGCTTTCACAGCTGGCACTCAGCGGAAACCGCCTGAAGATGGTTGATGGAAACATGTTCACCCATATGCCTGGTAAGATAACTGCCAGCCTGACTTTTCCCTGTCCTATTTTCCCAGGAATTAGAGTGTAACTTAAACAAGTATTGGCAGCAGGATGCTGTTGTCGTGATAATCATTTTTTCTGACCTGTCTTAGTTCTAAAGAAGCTGTACCTCCATGACAACCCTTGGCAGTGTGACTGTAACATTAGCCCACTGGTGCGGTGGATGGGAGACACCAAGGCCATACTTTCACCACGGCACAGCCTAAAGTGCGTGACTCCTCAAGAGCTCAGAAATAAGAGCCTCAGCAGCCTGCAAATTGATAAACTGCTCTGTCACACTTAACAGTATAGATGAGGATCACAGCGTGGGCTGGGACTCATAGAGATTTTTTTTTGAGTAGACTGGGTGGCAGAATAATCCTCTATGATATTTTTAAACTGCAATATATTACTGTCTTTCTCTAAAATATTGTATTATGTTTGCTTTAAATGGCTAAAATTCTAGAATAAAATGCCACATTTTTCTGTGATGCTTTGTTTTATAATAACATAATATAATAATAATATTACTCTTTATTTAGGTTTCTCACAAAAGTGGTGTTGGATGTTTTCCAATTTTAGTAAATGGTAATTTTTCCACTCAAAGCGCTTTATGAAACTTGCCTCATTCACACAACCACTTTTAACTATGCTTTTTCTACATAAGCGCTTTCTATCTAACATTCACACACATTCACAAACCGATGGAGAGCAACTTGGGGTTAGTGTTTTGCCCCAAAATTATTTGACATGCTGATTGGAAAACCTAGGGATTAGAAGATCGCCTGCTCTGCCTGGTAAAATAACTGCCAGCCTGCCTGGTTTACCTCCTGAGCTACAGCCACCCTCAACTTTGACCCTTACTTTTTTTTTTTTTTTTTTTTTTTTACCATGGTCTCTTTAATAGCAGGTAAAACCCTTAAAATCACTAAACCTGTAGGTATAAGCTATTTGTGGGACAGAAAGTTTTGCATTATCAGTGCTATTTCCACATGCAAAGAATAAGTACTAACCCTTATCACCGGTTGTGAGATTAACATTATAATTCCATATTGCTTGTCTTAAAAAGACTTTGCAGGTTTGGAAAGTGATGGATTACGTATAAAGGGATTACATTAATCACATTCCAGGAAATGGTTTCTCTAATCTGTTACAGTTTATGTAAATAAAAAGGAAAAGAAAGGCATTTGGATAGACACTGCTAGGATTCTGCACAGCTTAATGTAATAGTGAAGACAGCTGTAGATAATGAGAAGTTATTGGATTTGTAATCTTGTCTTCATTTTAATGTGCATCAGCACATTAAAACAGCACATAGAGACCCCAAGTCCTCTTGTTTAGCCTTTTGCCCAATTACCCGGTTGCAAAGATTTGTTGCTTGTGCAGCCTAAAAAGCACCATAGTCATATCCATATCTTGGACTGGATGACACTGAACCCAAAAACTATGCAAACTCTAAGACCATTAAACTCAATCTGTTTGTACTGTTGCATTATATTTTCAATTTCAATAAATGTGTGTGCCAAGTTTTTGTAAATTTTGTGCTCGATCTTTATTATGAAGATAATCATTTGTTTGCATGTAATGTCCTCATAATGTTTTTCTGAAGTTATGCTGTTTTTCATATGGTGAAACATCCTGCAAAGCAAATTAAATTATAACTAGAAAAATTTGCATTTCCTGCGAAAATGCTGTGTGGATGCTTTAAAGCTGAAGCTGTCTGCTGAAACTAGCTGAAAAAGCTGAAAAGTTGCAGAAATTGTAAAAACTTTGCAGAAGCAAAGGAACTTTGCTAAAATGTAGTAACTTAGCAGAACTGTAATATCTTAGAGGAAACATAATACTTGGCAGAAATACAATAGCATAGCAGAACTTAGCAGAAATATTGTAACTTACCAGAAACATGATAACTTCTCAAAAATACAAGAATTTAGGAGAAATAGTATAAGATAACAGAAAGAATATATTTAGCCAAACATTCTTAAACATTACAGAAATACTATGATTTAGAAAAACAGTACAACATAGCAGAAATGCTGTGATTTACCAGAGACACTGTAATGAACTATGAATATTGTAATTTTATATAAATACTATGTTTTAGCAAAAATACTCCAGTTTAGCACAAATATTATAACATAGCAGAAATACTATTCTATAGCAGAAATGCTATATTTAGAAAGAAAAATATAATATAGTAGAAATACTATGATTTAGCAGAAATCCTACAATATAGCTTAACAACAATGATTTAGAACAGATACTATGATTGAGCAGAATAATAATAACTTAAGTGAAAATATTGGAAAGGTAAAATGATAAGCTGAATAAAAAGGAACATGGTTAAGTTCGCTGAAAACTAATTTTTGTTCACCTGTGAAAAAACAAAATAAAAATACATTTAGAAAAAAAAACAAATAAGAACAGCCAACAGATATACACAAAATCAAATATGGATACACAAATCACCAAATACACAGAAAATGAAATATGGATACACAAATGTACAGAGAGAGACACACACACAGGGTCTATGCCAGTCAACCAGTCTGAATATATTATATTTTTATCCAATAATGAGATGCTGCCCTAAAAAGGGTCTTTGTGTGTGTGTCTTTCTTTCTCTCTCTCTCTCTCTTACACACACACACACACACACACACAGCAGCAGCAGCAGCAAGTGAACAGGGGCTGTTAACAGCATGTTTCTAGGTCAGTCCAACAGCTGTGAGCTTCTCAATTTGAATCCACCAATCAGAGAGGCTGTGTGCTTTTTCCCGCCAAAACTGGTGCACCAAGTGCAGGCTTTTACACACGCAACACAGAGAGGTCGTGTCCAAATTCATGGGCTGCATCCTCCTGAGGACCCGGCCTTCGCGGTCTACGTGGGCCGGGTCCTCAGAAGGTCGGGTAGGCCGGAAGTAAACGGCTGTGAAATTGGACGGTCTAGCCTTCTGATTAACGTCACCGCTGTCTCGGTGGAGTTTAATAAACTCAGCCGTCTGCTCCTTGCTATGTAAAATATAACAGGACACTGGCATAAATTCTCGACCATCTCACACTTCTGTTTAATCAGTTTTCTGTTTGACGTTTATTCAGCTGTGTGAAAACCACCCGGGGGATTAATAAAGTTTTATTTTATCTAATCTAATCTAATATCTTTAATCTCAGCCAAACCGATTTACTCACGAATAAATAAAACACTGAAAAAAGCCAAACAATATCCTTTTTAGGTTGTCTAAGTGACTTATATATTACGTTTAACCTGAGTAGCGAAAGTCCGCGGTGATCTGAAAATGATGTGCCGGTAGTTGTGCCGTTCTCGGCGGCTTCAGTGACCCTCGAGCTCTCGGTTAGCTATCAAGCTGGTGGTTAACAGTGAGAAGAGATATTTTACTGTTATTTTATCATTACATCAGAATCATATAATAAGCATTGCATTAAAAGCATTTATTGAAGCTATTGACATTACATTAACGTTTGTATTACAGTGATTGTTATAACCTCATGTTAATCTTCTATTTACAGGTGTTGGTATAATCATATAATCTTTCATTACAGGTGTAACCATGATCATCTTTATACATATTGCCGCTTGGTGCTTATTATGGAGTTGTGCTCACGTCAGTAAGGGTTAAAAGCTACAGTCAGCGGGATGTCTGGCTGATCTATTGAGGGAAGTGACGTAGAGCGTAGAAGGCCGCACATGCTTACAAAACACAGATATCATGTTATTCATCATGATCCTTTATTCATTTATACTCTTTTTATTAAGCTTTGAGTAGTGGCATTTGATTAGAACATTTATTACATGTATGGTTTCAGTTAGGTTATTACACACATGCAGAGTTGGCCTCTGTCCTTATAGACAGAGTGAATGCTGAGGTCGAGTCACACACGCACACATACAAGCAGCAGTTAAACTCATGTAGAGGGGAGAGTTCAAATATTTAAATAATAGTTTGCAAGGCCTTGTAACTGTTTGATTATGCTTGCAGGAGAGACTGTTTGTTCCAGGGGATAAGCAGAGTTAGAAGATTACTGGGAAGGATCTGGCCTCGGGAAGAAGAAGATGTTCTTTTAATGTGTTGAAAGTTGTCAACACTGATTGCATTGTACCTACTTTACGCATGAGGGGGCGTTCCAATACTCTGATGTTCATAAAAACTATTGTTGTGTGGTTTTCGGTGAGAGATCTGGTGCTGTCTGCGTACAGTGTCCCATCTCCCACACGTCTGCATTAAAATCATCGTTTGACTTGACCCGGCCGGACCAGTGTTGTTATTTTGGTTTTCCTCCTGTATCCATCCCCAATATTTTGAACCCGTGACAGTTTGGGGGCTCGTCCTGTGGTATTGGGGTGGAAACTGAATCTGGATGCTTGGACGGTCCGAGGGGGTCGAACGGACAGGCGCGAGCCAGTGGTCTGAAGTGAGTGGGCAAGCCGGCACATCTAAAAGGTGAGGCACTACCTGTTGAATTATTCCAAAGTGTGCCAAATTGGACATTGACAAAATTAAAAGTCTGCTCACTGAAAGTACTGGTGAATGTCTGTTTTGATTTTGGTGAAAATCTCATGAGAAGTTGGAGTTGAAATAAGAATAATGGAAGTTTTAAAGTGGGTTAGAGTCCCTAGTATTGAGTAAAGTGAATAAGGAAAAGGAAAACAGTGAAAGTGAGTTAGAGTCTCACGTAGAAGTTAGGGAATTGGTTATTTTGTGGTTTAGAGTCCCCATTGGTCATAAGGTCGGACCTGCGCCAGTCATACACTTGTTCTGAGGTGTTGACTGTTGTTTCAAACTATTATAAATTCTTTAAGAACGGCAGCGGGGCTGCTAAGAAGCGCAAAGCCCGGAGGTTGTGCTCCCTCTTTGGTTCGGACGCAGACCATCGACCTATCGGCGAATAGGGATAACACAGTTGGCTTGACTGCAGATTACAGGGCAGCCTGGAACAAGCTAAGAGTTTGACGCTCTTTGTTTGTGCTTGTTTGGTCGACAGAAAGCCGGTTTCGGGCGTGAAGCTTTAACTTAAAACTTCGAGAAAGCCTTGGCTGTGAAATGCCAAAAATAGAGCTTCAGGCAAAGTTTGGGTTGGTTAACGCTTTTAAATCTGGTTAGGGCACTAGAAATCGGGCCACCGTCGGGGACGGATTCTGGATTGAATTGGTCGCAAAAAACTCGGGGAGTTTATCGGTTCGACCGTTAATTTAAATTTGTCGAAATTGTGTAGGTGTGAAAAGGCCTGATAATCTCTGCAGTTGTAAATAAAAGACGTCTTTGTAATATAAAATAAGAGAGTTTGGTGTGGAAGGAGGCTCTGTGTGACAACAGCGTGCTGCAGCACTGCGAGCTATTTTTAGACTGTCTGTGAACATGCAAATGAGGTGGCTGCTGTGAAGCGCACAGAGGGCTTGTACTTCCTGTTTAGCGTATTACTGAGTTTTATAATCATGATTTGCAAATATTGTTAAAAGCCTGTAAATAAGATGCTGATTTTGCTCATCATATTAGTAAAATGAGTTTTGATTTATTGTTGTGAATATATGATTAATGGCTGTGGTTGGCATATTTCTCTTGTGATGCAAAGCTGGATGTTTTAGAGTTTGAAAATGCTTTTTTATTTGAAATTGATAAAATCATAAAATGATTTGGTTTATTTTTGTGGTGTGAAGCATGATTTTATAAGATCTTTAAGTGGTTATTCTTTCAGTTCAATAATATAAGCATTTACATTTAATTTACTTGACTCTTTGGTTCTATCATTATTTAGGGGGTGATTAGGCACGAATTTTACCACCATATGTGGTGTAGCAACTTCATTTTATGTAGATAAAAGGCATGCTTATTTCAGGGCCGTGACAAATTGAAATTTCACCTATAGGGGATCTTCTTTACATGAGTTGCATTTGTCACAGTGAGTACGAATAAATGATTAAATACAGTGAATTTTCTTGAGGATGTGTGTGTTTCTAGGGATAATGACTACTGGTTTTATACATTTATATTGAGGAGCGGATGATTGAGGCTGAGTATGTGCATAGATAATGTGAAGACTGCTTTGCAGCCGCTGGGTGTGAGTAGCTGTGTGTCTATGACCAGAACTCTGCATGCCCATAAAAGGCAACTGCCGGACTGTGTGAAGTGTGAACCCAGCGAGAGAGAGAGTGAAATCTTGGCAGATGGAGCGAATGGACGTCTTAAGAAAAGAAATACTAATTGTATGTTTTAGTGTGTTAATACAGGTGGCTACGGACCTGGACCAACTGCCCACCACAAGCACAGCGCCCAGAACAAAATTATAGTAATGGGAACCACACCCCGCAAGAATCAGCAGCTGTGGAACTGACAGCAGTGAGGAGAAAATTAGAGGAGAAATTAAGGGAAGCTGTAACACATAAAATTGGGGCCAACGGACTTGTGGAGGTTGGGAAGGCGTCCGGAGCATCACAACGAAAGGTGAAACAAAACACACACAAGCAGAGAAATGTGAGAGGAAGGCTCCTTTTAAGGTAATGCCTTGTTTGAGAAAGAAGTAAAAAATAAACCGCCTACAAATGCACACACACGCAATGAAAAAGCAGCTTACACTCATGAACATGTGAAGATTTTCCAGCAAGGTTAAAGCAGGGAAACTTGACATACACCTGTTGTTGAATGATGAAGTTTATCCATTACTAACAAATAAACTTTCTGGGTTGCAGGACAACAACTTAACTTCCAAAAGAAAGAGACTGGTATGACCAACCAGCGATGAAACAGCAAATTTAGTGGTTAAGAGTCAAATTGTGAGATGTTTTCTGCTGATTGAATAATAGAAGTGATTACTGAAGGAAGGAAAATTCCTTTTTGTGCTTTTAAACATGATCTTAAGAATGTGAACATGTGCATGTTGTCCTGTCAACTTGGTGGGTTATGAGTTGATTATATCGTGAGAAAAAAAAAAAAGGGGGGGAGAGAAGGCTGACACAGGGCCTGGCCCGGTGTTTCTCCCCTCTCTTTGTAACACAGCCAACACAACATCATTTTCCTGTTCGTACACTTCTGTTTGTTTTTGTTTTGTTTTGTTTTTTGTTTTTTCTCTTTATGTTTAATTACAGGCTGCTTTGCCGGCCCTGGAAGCCGAGGCTGACCTGGACTCCTGCTCTCCCCTCTACCATCTTTCACGTGACCCTGACCAAATGCTGCAGCAGCTGGACCCACAACAACAACCTGAAAATGTCAACAGTGCTACAGGAAAGCGATCTCATGCAACTGAGATGGAGGAGCGCTAAACCTAAGGCCCGTTTCACTACACGGGGGAAATTTCCAGACAGCTTCAGCTGACGGAGCTGTGACGAGACGCCCATTAAGCCCGGATGAAAAGTGAGGCCGAGCAACAGAATGCTGACCTTAATAACTCTGCATTTAACACTGTGCAGGACAGTGATGGACCAACACGAATCATCGGGCAGCACAAAGGGCGTGCCAGAGACAGGAGGAGCAACTGAGGTCAGGAGGCACCTCAGAATGGACAGAAGCACAAGAAGAAAAAATAAGCTGAAGGCACAGGTGTCGGGGCTCGGCCAGGAGCTGGCTTCTGAGAAGAGCCGGACAGCAGAGCTGCAGAAGGCCTTAGAGCAAAGCAAGGAAAACATCAGTAAGCTTCAATATGACGTATACGAAAAAGACTCTGAGGTTTCTGCCCTCAGTAAGAGCTCAAGGCATCAGAGCAGAAACTGAGCATGGCTCAGGAGGAGCTGGACAAGGAGAAGATGAAGGTTTCACCTGCGATGAACATGGACACTGGAGAAAAGGACTGCCTGATTTGGGGCCAGAACCAGGACAGACTGAACTTTGAACAGCAGCAAGGGTGGCAAACAGACTGAAATGGAGGAGGGCAGGACCCCAGGGGACGCTTCAGGCTGTGGTTTACCCAGAACACCAGAACAGGAAAGTGATGAACACAAACACACACAAACACACACGTCTACATACGCTGACTCAGAATGAAGAGAAACACACACATGAACACATGTGCACTCGTTGATTGAGTGAGAAATGACACACACACACAAATCGAAATGCTGATTCACTGAGAAGTGATCCACACACATACACATGCTTGTGCAATGAAGAGTGATGCACACACACACGCTGATGCAATGAAGAATGCTTTGCTAACAAATGCTTATGCTGATATGCAAAATGCACACAAACATCCAAATACACAATTTTTATAAGAAGGCATTGATTACTTAAAATGTGTTTTATTATTGGTTAAATGTGTTTTTTTTTTGTCACCCAGAGGTCATTTATGTAGATTTAAGGGACAGTTTGGTTATGAAAACAATGTCTGTGCGTGATGTCTGTTTATGGCTCAAGGCCTTGAATGAATTGTTTACTGTGCTTGACACAGCCTGATGAGGTGCAGTGGTACAGAATGAAAAGGATGAATTAACGGTGTGAATTTATTTCGGAGCGCCACAGTTTCTGTGATTGAGATTTGTTTGAAGGAGGAACAAAAGTTGCTACAGCACCTGAGGTTCTCATTCCCACACCATGTTGTTCCGGGAGGAAGAGAAACTTTTGGTTGATTTTTGGGTTTTGCTTAGCATTAGGTTGATTTTATCAGTGATGTTTGGGTTGTTTTCTTTCTCTAAGAGAGAGGGATGGTTTTATGCTTGAACATGTCTGCAGTGGGCCCTAGTATGTGTTGTTTTATGAGTATTTTGTTGGTTACGTTTGTTTTTGCTTTTGTTACAGTGCACTGAGATAAGAAAATCGGAGAGGTGTGATCCACCGGTGGTGATATTTTGATATTTTGTGAGTTCATGATTTAACAATCAGCTCTTTAAACCAGGCCTAACAGATATGAAATATTCTTACTGGAAACAGTTGCAAAGTGTGCTTCTCCATGATTATAATGGGCTCTGGAGAAATTCACTTATATGGGACATTGATCACAGGAGAAGTCCTGAGTCTAAAAGGATTGCAGCGAGTCAATCCAGTTCAAAAAACAAGGAATTGTTTCCTTTAAAATGATGACGTCATCTTGCTGGTGATGGATACTCGAATAGGTTGCGCGTGAGACTCCATTATCAGCAACATCTGGTATGAATGTGTGTGAAGGTATGCATGTGACTGGACTGTGATAGACTGACGACTAAAAGTTTTGACTGACTCGATACTGAGACAAAACGACACAGACTTTAGGATTAGTAAATGTGGAGCAACAATTCACCCAGCCTGCAACAGATGGGGGGATACTTTGTTTTGTTTTGTTTTTGCAGGAGCAGGAGGATAAGAGAGAGCTGAGGGGGGGGATGTAGCTTCACATGAGAGTGTGGAGCTGCAGACTTAACCCTTTGGTGGCTAATTTTGAGTTACGGATGTTTGCATTAAGAAAATTGTCTTTTATTAGCTGTGTTTTGATTAAAGTATCCCATCATATGGTTGGGAATGTCAAATGCTAAAGTGAAGAAAAGGTTTGATTTTGCTAATGACTGAACATGTTATTATTAACCATAGCAGGCCACTGTAAAAAGTCAATTAACTTTTATAGAGAAGAAGCCAAAACTTTAATAATATGTATGAATAACAGGGAAATGGAAAACTTCACATTCAGAATAGAGATGTGTAATAACAAACACTGGTCCATGTGATTTGGGTTCACCCATGAAATAGTCAGAATTTTAAAAAGTAGAATATAACCGACGGGGGCACGTGATAGGATGTGGTGCTGCATAAGAACAAGAGCAAGCTAGAGAAAGAGAAAACTATTGTGTTTAGTTTTGATAAATTCGAATTAAAATGTACCATTACACTCAGAGGATCAATATGAAAGCAAAATATATGCAAATTCTGTATGAAGTATATGACTGGTGACTGTTCTGTCCTGAGCTTTTGTTTCCTATAGCGCCTACTTGACCACACCAACAGCTTTTCGCCACCAAAGGAGGGAAATTGCGAATATTTGAGGGAGAAATATTATGAAAGGTGAGAAAGGTAAGCCCCGATGGGGGTGATAAAACCATAGCTTTGAATTTAATTCTTATAATTTGACACCAAACATAAAATTTCTCCAAAACTGTGTTGTTGTTGTAAATTTAGTTTGTGTTGCATCTGATATGTGCTAACATAGAAGTCATTATACATGGGGTCCACTCGTTAAAGGGGGACAGAGGGCCTTAGGACTAGGAAGAAGCAATGGACCTCGCTAAACTGGATTATGAGGTGTAGGTGATCTCTTTTTAAAAAAAAAAGAGATCAAAGGGGGAATTGTAAGATTATTATATCGTTTTATGCCACGTTATACCCCTAATTAGAGATTGGGAAACTATTATGTAGTTTTAGTTTGCATTATTCTTATGAATTAGAAGAAGGTGATAACTATTACATTTGTTAAACTGATTTGTATCACATTGGACTGCTGATTAATTGTGAATGAATGATATTGTTTTATGATGCATTATACGGCTGAGTTATAAGAAATACTGTTTTCAGAGAGTTATGACCTTATTTGTTTGATTAAGAAGAGAGCAGAATATACCGGAGAGGTTTTCTGCCCCATCTCATCAGGAGGAGATAAGACGGGAGCCAAGGCCGCTACTTAGGCGCCGTGTGAGAGAAAGAATGTGCATGTCTCAAGATTCTTCAAATCTTGACAACAGCCATAAAATTCTCCAAAATTTAGAGACAGAGTGGAATTCTAGATAAACATAATTTAGCGAACCACAGAAGGATGGCGTTGGACATCCTCAGGGTGGAGAAGGGTTGGTGTGACCAAGGTATGGTTTGGCTTGTTGTATGTATATTTCAAAATGATACAGCTCTGGATGGACCAGTTACCAGGCCATGGGAGGATGACAGACTTTATTAAATGAGGAGAAGGAATTTTCTGGGATTGAAGAACCCTCTGGGTAAGTGGTTGACTTAAACATGCATAAAATAAAAGCTATTATTTTGTTATTGACTGTTAATTGATTGATAATTGGCCACGCTTACAGTTGTATTGGCTGGTTATAGACACAGTCTGCTTCATGTTCGAGAATTGTAATTAACAGATTAAAAATAGAGACACTAAGAGACGAATATGCAGTGCCACACTATCAGATGCCCGTGACAGTTGGGCTCAGTGCTGAATCAGGTGAGCGGGATTCATGGCTGAATCAAGACATGGATTCCCCTGCTGTGGTCAGTGAGGGAAAACCAGGGGGAAAATAAAATTTAAAAAAAGATGTTTTTATATGTGAAGTTCATGTTAATACAGGTTTTGTTTCTAGGTAATTCTGCGGACAAGCTCGGGGCGGAGCCCGGAGTGTAACAGATCTCACATGATAACTAAATTGATTTCATTCCCTAGCACAGGATGACAAGGCTGGAGCAATGATACTGGAGAGGAGAATTTCTGATGCTTTCTGAGATATGATGTCACTAACCTTTTCTTTTAATTTTCCAGCTCAGATGAATTGACACAAGGGAGTGTGTCAAAAGGGGGGGGGAAGTTGAGTTTTAACATCAAGCAATGTTTTTATGAACATTTTTATGTCTCTACTTGTGTGTTTAATAATGCAGGTATGGTTAATTTGTTTTTGCTGTCTTTGATTAGAATGAGTGGTTAATAATTGTCATACACACATTGCAAATGTGCTCATAATGAGTTGGCACTCTGTGTCTTTTGAAGGTCATAAGCTTCGTTCGGCGTGATTGTCCGGACTGATATATTGTAGGTATTGGCTTTGAGTGCAGAGGGCTAAATGCAAACACGCTTACACACACATAGATTATGGTTAGAATAGGTCGCTGGGTCAGAGAGCCCTGAACATGATATTCTAAACCAAATTTGCAGTACTGGAAGAACAATGAACAATAAAAATTAGATTGTGAAGATTAGGCAGGGAGGTGCTTTGGTTTTCGGTCTCTTACAGAGAAAGGAACGGACACCGGACGACGGGTCTGACGAGTGTAAGGAGGCATCACCAGAGGAAAAGGGGGTGTGGAGAAACAAAGGAGCCTGGCAGGATGGAGACTTGTGGCGGGGCCAGACGGGCGCCCCATGTTAACAGCCAAAATGGCGAAACAGAAGTCCACAGGTTACACGCCCTACGAGCTGCTAACTGGGAGACAGTTTCCGGCACCTTGGACGGTGGTCTCGGTGGAGCAGGAGACGAGGGGGAACAGGTCCCACGCAGACTACTGGAACGAGTTAAAAGCGCTTGTGTCCAGTTTCACCAAACGGGTGGCTTGCGAAAGGCCCAAGGGGAAAGGAGAGGTCCCGGACGCAAAGGCGGTGTGGCTGAAAGTCATTAAGCGCAAGTGGAAGGAACCCCGCTGGACGGGTCCATATGAAGTAACGGCCCGGACAGCTATAGTGGTCCAACTGAAAGGGAAAGGCGACACCTGGTACCACTGGTCGCAGTGCGCAGCGGCACACGAGAGCTTGGTGGGGGAAAATCCACCTCCACCCATCACAGGTGAAAATCAGAGGCAGAATAAATCCTCTCACCTGTGCAACGGGCCGACCGGTAGTCTACCCGGAAGGCCGAAGAAAGAAGAGCAACCGAGGAGGAAATCGTTGCGCCTGCAAAAAGGAGCGGGGCCAAAGTGAACATCTGAGAAAGAGGCTCTAGCAAAAGAGCTTTGAACTTTTATGATTTTTACTTTATCATTTTTATTGTTTTTACTTTTTCATTAGAACACAATGCCATCACGACGATCAGAAACCCGTGATGGGACACCAATTATCAAGATATTACTTAGTACCATATGTTTGATGTCGGTTATGCTATTAATCACAGTTGTATGTTTTTTGGTTTATTCGTTGCAGACCGGCCCACACAAACTGTCTGAGCACAGAGGTCATGCCAGTCCAGCACCATCCGAAACACCACTTAGTGGAATTGAACCGTGGGCGAAAACAAAACGCGAGGTCTCAGAGACGCCATGGAGGGGTTAGCGGAGCAGAACACGGCTCCAGATGGGTCAGTAACTCGAGCTCTGGAGGCCCTGAAGAGTCTGTCTACAACCATGCATGAACACTCGGGGATTGATAATCCGCTGGGGGGCTGGCTGACCTCGGTGTTCGGACGGTGGAAAGGGGTTGTGGTCTCGGTCATGCTTTCCTTCTCTGTTCTGGTGGGTATTTTGGTCACATGTGGTTGTTGTCTCATTCCTTGTGCCAGAGGTTTGCTGGAAAAGGTAATTATGAGGGCGGTGGACCCTCCGATGTCCATGATGCCGGTGATGGACACGGAAGTGGCTGTGTAGGTCGAGGGTGTGACACGGCGATAACTGTGGTGACCTCTGGATGCTATCCAGAGGTCAATAGGGGGAATGAGAAGAGATATTTTACTGTTATTTTATCATTACATCAGAATCATATAATAAGCATTGCATTAAAAGCATTTATTGAAGCTATTGACATTACATTAACGTTTGTATTACAGTGATTGTTATAACCTCATGTTAATCTTCTATTTACAGGTGTTGGTATAATCATATAATCTTTCATTACAGGTGTAACCATGATCATCTTTATACATATTGCCGCTTGGTGCTTATTATGGAGTTGTGCTCACGTCAGTAAGGGTTAAAAGCTACAGTCAGCGGGATGTCTGGCTGATCTATTGAGGGAAGTGACGTAGAGCGTAGAAGGCCGCACATGCTTACAAAACACAGATATCATGTTATTCATCATGATCCTTTATTCATTTATACTCTTTTTATTAAGCTTTGAGTAGTGGCATTTGATTAGAACATTTATTACATGTATGGTTTCAGTTAGGTTATTACACACATGCAGAGTTGGCCTCTGTCCTTATAGACAGAGTGAATGCTGAGGTCGAGTCACACACGCACACATACAAGCAGCAGTTAAACTCATGTAGAGGGGAGAGTTCAAATATTTAAATAATAGTTTGCAAGGCCTTGTAGCTGTTTGATTATGCTTGCAGGAGAGACTGTTTGTTCCAGGGGATAAGCAGAGTTAGAAGATTACTGGGAAGGATCTGGCCTCGGGAAGAAGAAGATGTTCTTTTAATGTGTTAAAAGTTGTCAACATTGATTGCATTGTACCTACTTTACGCATGAGGGGGCGTTCCAATACTCTGATGTTCATAAAAACTATTGTTGTGTGGTTTTCGGTGAGAGATCTGGTGCTGTCTGCGTACAGTGTCCCATCTCCCACACGTGTGCATTAAAATCATCGTTTGACTTGACCCGGCCGGACCAGTGTTGTTATTTTGGTTTTCCTCCTGTATCCATCCCCAATATTTTGAACCCGTGACAACAGACGTCTCCGAAAACGTCGAAGCACTTTTGCAAATATGCAATACCTTGATAAACCGAGCAGATATTTGAAGTTTACACAGCTACATTCTCGCCTGAAAATATGTTAAAAGTTTATTTTGTGACCCAGAAAGATTAATAAAAGTAATTTTAAAACTTAGTAGCGGCCGCCATTGCCGGAAACTGGAGTTTGGCTGGGCTGCGCTATGAATTCTGGGATATGGTGGGCCACGAAGGACACACCCGACCCATCCTTCAAATTCGGGGAAAAGGAGGACGCATTTGTTGGCTGCATTCGGAGGAGTCTACGAATTTGGACAGCCTTCGGCGCGTCGCTGTGACGTAATCGGTCTACAAATGCAGCCTCAGGAGGATGCAGCCCATGAATTTGGACACGACCAGAGAGACAGGATTTTTGCAGTCTATTTCTCATAGTCAGGATTCCCCTCAAAGAAACAGCCATAAATTCCTAACCGTAGGGGCTAAAACAGTCATTGTTAGACCCTTTTGTTCAGAAGACATGGGGGAATCTTAAAATGTTGACCATTTAAAATAAAAATATGAAATATTAAAGATATATGACATAGATGATTGGTTGGCTTGGAAGCCACAAAGGTCCCAATATGCAAATTTGAATTTGCCAGTCCTCAGATATGATTGGTTGTCTTAGAAGCCATGATTGCCCCAATATGCAAATTTGAATGTGCCAGCCCTCAGATATGATTGGCTGGCTGGGAAGCCATGAAGGCAACAATATGCAAATTTGAATGTGCCAGCCCTCAGATATGATTGGCTGGCTGGGAAGCCATGAAGGCAACAATATGCAAATTTGAATGTGCAAGCCCTCAGATATGATTGGTTGTCTTAGAAGCCATATAAAAAGCAGTAAAACTGTACTATGATTTGGTAGAAAAACTATAATTAATCAAAAATACTATATTTGGCAGAAATACTATTTTTTAGCAGAAACACTATATTTAGCACAAAACTTATGAAATAGCAGAAATAGTATGATTTAGCAGAAATGCTGTATTTAGCACAAATCTCATAAAATAGCAGAAATAGTATGATTTAGCAGAAATGCTGTATTTAGCACAAATACTGAAAAGCAGCAGAAATGCTATGACTTAGCACAATAGTAATAACTTAAATAGAAAAATTGGAAAAGCAAAACGGACAGCTGAAAAAATCCTGAACATGCTAAGGGTCCCTCAAATGTAATTGTTAAATGAAAAAAAAATCAGCAAAAAAAAGTATAACAGTTACACAATCACAAATATGTACACATATGGAAACACACAAGCACAGACAGACACACACAGGATCAAATTCAGTCAATCAGTCTATATATATTGAATTTAAATCATACAATAAGATGCTCCCATTAAAAGGCTCTCTCTCTCTCTCTCTCTCTCTCTGTCACACACACACACACACACACACACACACACACACACACACACAGCAGCAGCAAGTGAACAGGGGCCTAGGTCAGTCAAACAGCTGTGACCTTCTCAATTTGAATCCACCAATCAGAGAGGCTGTGCTTTTTCCCGCCAAAACTGGTGCACCAAGTGCAGGTTTTTGCACACGCAACACAGAGAGAGACAGGATTTTTGCAGTCTATTTCTCATAGTCAGGATTCCCCTCAAACAAACAGCCATAAATTCCTAACCGTAGGGGCTAAAATGGTCATTCTTAGATCATTTTGTTCAGAAGAATTAGGGGAATCTTGAAATGTTGACCATTTAAAATAAAAATATGAAATGTTATAGATATATGACATAGATGATTGGTTGGCTTGTACATGAAGGCCCCAATATGCAAATTTGAATGTGTCAGCTCTCAGATATGATTGGCTGGCTGGGAAGCCATGAAGGCTCCAATATGCAAATTTGAATGTGTCAGCCCTCAGATATGATTGGCTGGTTGGGAAGTCGTGCAGGCCCTGATATGTAAATTTGAATATTACACCCCTCAGAGAGGATTAACTCCCTGGGGAGCTGGCAGATATATATAGAAATACTATGTTTCTGCACAAATACTATAAAATGGCAGAAATACTATAATTAAGCAGAAATACTATATTTAGCACAAATCTTATCAAATAGCAGAAATAGTGTGATTTAGCAGAAATGCTGTATTTAACACAAATACTGAAAAGCAGCAGAAATGCTATGACTTAGCACAATAGTAATAACTTAAATAGAAAAATTGGAAAAGCAAAATGGACAGCTGAAAAAATCCTGAACATGCTAAGGGTCCCTCAAATGTAATTGTTAAATGAAAATAAGCAAAAAAAAGTATAACAGTCACACAATCACAAATATGGACACATATGGAAACATATGCACAGAGAGACACACAGGATCAAATTCAGTCAACCAGTCTAAATATATTGAATTAAAATCATACAATAAGATGATCCCATAAAAAGGCTCTCTCTCTCTCTCTCTCTCTCTGACACACACACACACACACACACACACACACACACACACACACTGGCAGCAGCAGCAGCCAAACAGCCTGGGAGATGCTAAATTTGAATCCACCAATCAGAGAGGCTGTGTACTTTTTCCTGCCAAAACAGGTGCACCTGTTTTTACACACACGCAGCACAGAGACAGGATTTGTGCTGTCTATTTTTCATAGTCAGGATTCCCCTCAAACAAATGGCTATAATTTCCTAACCGTAGGGGCTAGAACAGTCATTCTTACACCGTTTTGTTCAGAAGAGATGGGGGAATCTTAAAGTATAGACAATTTATCATTAAAATATGAATTATTGAAGATATTTGACTTCTAATGCACCATAACTGAGTAGAGGTGAAGCGAAAACTGCCTTGACTTGCCCTCAAACAATGCTTTCTAACTCTAAATCTATTTGGAGTGGCGATATCATTCTTTCACCGTAAGAGACAGCAGGCTTTGGTCAACAGTCATGGAAATTTTGAAGTCTGTGTGGAAATCCATCAAAAAGATATGACGAGAGAAAAGAGTGCCTCATTTCCAGTGGTTGAAATCTGAAGAAATCTGAGCGAGGGACAAATTTCCTACCCTCAAACAAACCCAATTCATGGCCAAATGGTAATAGGTGATAAAAAAATTCTTGAATTGTGAGCGTCAGGAGTGTCTGAAGATATATTGGCACAAGCCTCATGTCTTAACTTTGCTTCGTTAAGGAGATATGACGATTCGAATATGCCTCTCATTACAGAAATCAAGCGGTGATTTTGAACAAACTTTCCATTGACTTTCTATGGAGAGTTTTCAGACTTTGTGTTGGTCTGAGGAGATTTGCCAAAATTCTATAAATCCCACAACAATGATAGTGACATTTTCTGAAAGCCAGCAAAAATACCTACGTTTTAATGTATAATTTGTGGAAGTTGAGTGAAAATTGAGCAAGTAGCAAGAAGTTGTTCGGACATGAAGAGAAGACTGTGAAACTTACAGTGGCACACTGAAAGCCAAGTGCATAGCAACCATAACAACGCATGTATTTTCTGAAAAATCACAATTTTGCAACTCAAAACTTAAAGAGGGATAAGATAAAAATGGTAACAGATATGAAAAAGCTGAATCATACAAGAATAGCCCAATAATTTGTGAACATTTTAAAGTTTGAATGGTTGTTCTAGGTGAAAGTATGAGGAAGCACTTAAGATTAAAAAACAAGCAAGTTTTAGCAGAATTGTGGAAGTTTCCCATTCATTTCAATGGGACAAATTAAAGGAAAAAAGCGTAATATTTTAAAAAGTATAATAGCAAAAAATACCAAAAGTCATAGCCATCATTAGCAGAAATAGCAGAATAGTTTAAAATTTGAACGGTGAAAATCGGATGAAAATTGTGGAAGTAGTTAAGTGCCAAAAAACGTACGGAAGCAACTAGAATAAAGTAGGATAAAGAACTAGAAAAATTTGCATTTCCTGCGAAAATGCTGTGTGGATGCCTCAACGCTGAAGCTGTCTGCTGAAAAGCTGAAAAAGATGAAAAGTTGCAAAGAGTTGTATGGTGGTGAAAAAAAAAAAATATCGCCCTGAGCAGGATTCGAACCTGGCCCTCCTGGGCTCAAGGCAGTTACTCATCTGACTGACCCAAACTCATTCTCACAAAGAAGAGGTGGACAGACTGACAATTCTGCTGAAATGAGCAGAAGCTGCTGAGAATTGTGCCGATAAGAGGAGAAAAGGCTGAAAATTTTGCAGAAAAGAGGTGAATCAGCAGAATTTCTGCAGAAAAGAGGTAAAGAAGCAGAAAGTTGCGCTGAAAAGAGATGAATCAGCAGAATTTCTGCTGAAAAGAGGCAGAACAACCTGGTTCTGCTCAAATTCACCAATCAGAGGTACTGCCTCTGTCTGCTTCATCAGGCTGTGTACTTGTCTGTATTTCTGCCATGGAGCGTTAAGAAGAATCTGAGGTCCATATTAGAAAAACTGCTAAAATGGGGTGAAAAAAATGACAATTTTGCTGAAAAGGGGTGAAGAAGCTAAAGTATACCAAATCAAAGTATTTGTGCCAAAACATAGTATTTCTGCCATATTGTGGTATTTGTGCCACAAAAGTTACTACATTACAACATGAATACGGATTAAAGATGAAAGAAACTGGCAACAAATTCCTCCACTACAAACCAGTCTGATACCACTTCTTTGCAGTGCTCAGGTTTACTAAGGCACTACCCAAAAGGCGCCACAAGAGGGCACTCCAACACAAGAGATGACCTATGTACACTGATGCACTTAGTAACAGTCAGCCTCCTACTTAGCCATTACGTAATACAGCAATATTACAGTGTACAAATTCACATAAATTTACAGGGGGAAAAAAACAAAGCAGGAACAAGCCCAAAACAATAAAATAACTGGGCTGCCATAGCTATTGCTAACTAGCACATACGCTAAAGGTAACTAAAACCAATACCAACCAATGTTTTTGCAGAAACACTGTAATTTCACTCAAATACTATGAAATAGCAGTAATACTATGATTTGGCAGAAATACTATGTTTCAGTACAAATACTATGACAAAGCAGAAATACTATGACTTAGAAGTAATACTATAACAAAAGGGATTCCTCAAAATTACTATGAAATTGCAGTAATTCTATGATTTGGCAGAAATACTATACTTCGTACAAATACAGTGCTTTGGTACAAATACTATATTTTGATTTGAATACTATGATTTCGCACGAGTAGTATGATTTAGTACGAATACTACGAATTGGCAGAAATACTGTGACTTAGTAGTAATACTATAACATAACAGATATACGGTGATGTTGCAGACATAGTATGTTTTTGCACTACTCATTTGTAGTGAAAAAAAACATGTGGACCAAGGTGGGATTGAACCCACGACCTTTGAGCTGCAGAGCCGTGTCATTACTGATTGCGCCACCTGGAAAGGGGGCGGGCGTCTAAAACACAGAGACTTGAGGAGTCAGAATTAGATCGCGGTGAGAGGCGAAAAACGCCGTTTTTTGGAGTTACAAAACATCGTGTAACTCAAAAACTAGGAGGGCTAGCGGCATAATTCTTGTACTGGGTGAATCAGCGGACTTTGGTGTACTTTGACTGCGATTTTCATAGCTCTTTGTACCTCTGTCGCGGAGATATGACGAGAGAAGAAACGGCTTCATTTTCGGAGTTTGAAAACTGAGAGGAGGACAGATTTCCACCCCTCAAACAAACGTAATTCATTGCTCAACGGTAAGATAATTGTAAAAACTGCTTCCACTGTGAGTGTCAGCAGTGTCTGAAGATATATTGGCACAAGCCTCATGTCCTAACTTTGCTTTATTAAGGAGATATGGCGATTTGAAAATGCCTCCCGTTACAGAATTTCAGCTCTGAATTTCAAAACCTCCCCATAGACTTTTTTGCAAAAATACCTACGTTTTGATGTATAATTTGTGGGGGTTGAGTGGAAATTGAGCGAGTAGCAAGAAGTTGTTTAGACATGAAGAGAAAATTCAGAACGGACCAGCACTCACTCTGACTTAATTGCATAGCAACCATAGCAACACATGTATTTTCTGAAAAATCACAATTTTGCAACTGAAAACTTAAAGAGAGATAAGATTAAAACGGTAGAAGATCTGAAAAAGCTGAATCAGACAGGAATAGCCCAATAATCTGAGAACATTTTAAAGTTTGAATGGAGTTTCTAGGTGAAAGCATGAGGACGTAGTTAAGTTTCAAAGACAAGCAAGTTTTAGCAGAATTGTGGAAGTTTCCCATTCATTTCAATGGGACAAATTAAAGGATAAAAGTGTAATATTTTAAAAAGTATAATAGTAATAAACACCAAAAGTCATAGCTGGAATTAGCAGAAAGAGCAGAACAGTTTAGAGTTTGAACTGAGAAAATCGGCTGAAAACTGAGGGAGTAGTTAAGTGCCGAAAAACGTACAGAAGCAACCAGAATAATAAAGAATAAAGAGAAACAGGAAAACAATTGTGTGGAAGCCCTTTAGGGCATCCACACAATAAAGAGAAACAGGAACTCAATAGTGTGGATGCCTTAAAGCACCCACACAATAAAGAGAAACAGGGACTCAATAGTGTGGATGCCTTAAAGCATCCACACAATAAAGTATAATAATAACTAGAAAGCGAAAATTTCAGAAGAAATTTTAAGTGTGCCTATGCCGCTGCTAATCAGTGTAGTTTGCCATTCACACGGCTACAAAGAGCAAAACTCAGAAGAGCAGCTATTCTCCACCATGAACTATGGCAAAAACAAACACCGCTCACGCTTCACAGATGACAGCTTAAAGTTTTGTGTAAAGATGAAGTTACTTCGTACAGCCCCGATTTGCAGACGCTGTGCACACAGGTTCATGAGCAGAAGTCCCATTGTACCATGGCAGACCCGACAATGTTTGCATGAACACGCTTTGAAGCATTACGTTATGGACCACTTTTCACACATGGTTGGTTTACCCACACAGCCGGCTGTAGCTTTTCAACTCACAGCCCAACATACACCCAAAAAACAGCCGAGAGAGCACAGACTACGCCTGAGAGGCGTGATTGCAGATGCCGCTCAGGTGGGTCCACCTCCCCTGCAGCGGCACTGCAGACCACGCCCCGCCACACATATCAAACACGTAAAATAAATATTTATGCACTTTTGCATTCGCTTTTTGTTTTTTGTTATTTTTACACAGTGTTCTGAATGATGAACAATGGTCTACAGCCAATCTTGTGTATTGTTATACAAACTTTGGTTGTAAGATTCAGATAACTATTTAATAAAAGCTAAATATTTTATATGAGAGTAAGAAAGAAAAGTATAACTTTCTGTCCACCTTTCTCTGTTAATGCCCTACCTGGCCCCCTGGCAAAAGCTTTGCTAGATCCGCCCCTGCACAGTTACCAGCTGTCAGCTACACAAAAAAGGAGCTTGGTGTTTATTTGTCTCTCAGAAACAGTTCATAACTTCCCTTAAAATCATTCATGTCACCTAAAGGGTAAACCTGTTTCTCCATCACCTGTTCAGCTCTGATGATTCAGTAAGGACATCTGGTTTGGACCAGCCGTTTTTACAGCTGTGGCTCCAGCAAACATCAGCTGATACTAGAAATTAAAAGCAAATGAATTCTAACAACAGCTGATCAAGCTTAAACGTGCAGCTGTTGTTTAGCGCAATAAACAAACAAGAGAGAAAAGCCGATCATTGATCAGTTTCATGAATGAAGTTTCAATAGGCGAGAGAATGACAGGGGAGGCTTCGTAACGACAGAATAAATTATATATATATATAATATTTTCTCTGAATGTGGGACGATTCCGTTTGTACGGCAACTCTATGAACTAACCCTTATGAATAAAATAAAGTCCAACGTCAGTAACTTAGCGTGCACACAGCTGTAAAGAAACTCCCGTCGTGCTAGCTAGCACGCAGTATGATTGTAAAAGGTCAGCACAACGAAAATAAACTACACCTAAACTCGGTTTATATCTGAGCCAAATAGAGTGCAGTTTATAACTTCTTACCTGAAATTCAGTTCACCTCACGCTCCTGCCTTCGGTTTCCCTGATCCATGATTGAGCTCCGCATGTTCTTTCTGTCATACACCAGTGGATAGCTGCCCACTGTTGTAGCTCCGCGTTATAGCACCACCAAACAACTCAGTTATTTTTTCCACATCCAGCTGTAACTCCGAGTCTGTGCGAGCATTTGCGAGAGACCGGGGAGGTGAAACGAGAGAGAGAGTCCCCTCGCCATCCATTTTCAGCCAAGTGCGGCAGCTAGCTAGGTAGCTGGCTAGCTGTCAGGCAGGACCGACGTTGTCAGAGCACTGTCGCTAATATGGGATGTCTTGATAAAACAAGCAGATATTTGAAGTTTACACACCTACATTGTCGCCTGAAAATATCTTAAAAGTTGATTTTGTGACCTAGAAACACTAATAAAAGACATATAAAACAAAGTGGTGGCCGCCATTGTTTACTCTGTAGAGGCGTGCTATGAATTGTGGGATATGGAGTTTTCCACCAAGCATTACACCCTTTCGGCCGTACTACTCCCGGTATACCACTAGAGAGTGCCAACAGACCACAAATGAAGTCTGTTTCTATGGCGCCAAAAGTAGAATCTTTCTAAATTTGCACTAAAATCTAAATATTTCAAAAACTATAAAAGTCATAAACACCAAAAGTCATACCATACTAGTCCAGCTCCAGCCGCACAAAATGATCTAACATATGTAAGCCTATTGTCAAAACTGTTCGGCAGAGAAGCGCGGGAAAATTTTCACTAAAATATTAATATTTAAAAAACTATAATAGTTATAAACACCAAAAGTCATAGCACACCATTCCAGATCCAGCCGCACAAAATGAGGTCACATATATGAAGCTTGTCTCAAAACTGCGGGGCGAGTTTCTCTGCAAAATTTCAGGCGGAAACTGAGGAATAATAATAATAAATCCGAGGAATAGTAATAAGTGTGCCTCTTGGAATAGGCACACTTAATAAAGAATAAAGAGAAACAGGAACTCAATAGTGTGGATGCCTTAAAGCATCCACACAATAATAATAATAAGAATAATAAATCCGAGGAATAGTAATAAGTGTGCCTCTTGGCATAGGCACACTTAATAAAGAATAAAGAGAAACAGGAACTCAATAGTGTGGATGCCTTAAAGCATCCACACAATAAAGAGAAACAGGAACTCAATAGTGTGGATGCCTTAAAGCGTCCACACAATAACTGTTTTTTTTTTAATCAAAGCTTGCATGAAAATACCTGGCAGATAAGTACAGGCTACTGTTTACAGTACTGTGGTGAGGTTTACAGTAGTGCACTGTACTAGACTGGTGCAGAGCAGCTGTGTTGCTCATGAACAGTGTTAGGTTACATGAAGGGTAGCACACATCAAATTCAATTAATCACTGAGTTCCACCTACACTAGGTTTATGCTGTTTAGGGGAGGGAAATCAGCTGTGATAGCTCATGTTACATCAGCTTATCTTATCTTACATCTGTTTATCATACTATATGAGTATCAACATCTATATGGGGTTTAAAAATATTTAATACAAATCCTATAATTGAATACATTTGTATATTTGACAGTTTATTTGAGAACTGAAACAAATGTCATAGGATAGAATTGAATGCCAGATTGGAATGCTGTGTCACAATATAATTTACCATAGCATCATACTGTAATGTTTGCTAGGGCCTTGAATGCAGTAGGATAAATGCACAAAAAGCGCCAGCACAGCTCAGCTGATCACAGCCCATATATAAAATACTGTACCTCACATGCCAAATCCCACTAAAAAAGAAAAATTAGTCAGTAGTTAATGTCTGGAGGCAAAGTCACCCATCTGCAGTGTAGGAAACAGCAAAGAGATCTATGTTTTTAATTGCCTTTGTTTTTCTCTGCTTGTGTTCTACATAACAGATGTTCAAGCTGAGCAAATTCATTATAATTAGAGCAGAAGCTGAGATAAAATCTGTATTCCTTTGTATTAATATTATTTTATTACGATATCGATATGAGGTTCAATTAGCTTGGCAAAAAATTCGCTGATAGAAAATGTATTATTTCTGTTTTCAAAGAAATACTTTTTATCACCTTGGCCAAACTGGAAACTGGTTCCACAGGAGAATGTCTGCATAGCTGAGGGCTCTGTTCTTATTATATTTATGTACTTACACTTCAGGAACTACAAAAAAGCTGTCAGTCTGAGAGGAAAGTGCATTATTGGGAAAATACAGGACAAAAAACACTAAAAATATGGGTCTTAAAAATACTCCAGTTTAAGATTTTTGACACGTATGTTTTTTTTTTTGTCTTAGTTACCAAGACGTTGGTTGAACACTTAAAAAACAACCCCATCAAAAATAACAAAGCTTAAGGTCATCACTGAGTAGGTTACCTGTTTTACACATTTACAAACTATTCCAGAGCCTCAGGGCAATAAGAGGGAGCAAAGGTGCCTTTAACCTTTTTAGAGAGAGCTCGTTAGGAGGATGACCTCAGCAACCTGCAGACAAAATATGGAGTTTAAAGATCTGTGATATCTTGGAAACTGATCCACAGATCCATATTTGAAAAACCCTTCCAAATACCACTCACAGGCAGCCAGTGCAGCTGAGCAGTGCTGTGCTGTCTCTTCTTTGTAGAAGTTAAAAGTGTGGCAATTGTCTTTGGAACCATCTGCAAAACTCTAGATTTTTTACTTTTTTGTGTTTCCCCAAAACACAGGGCTAGTGTTGTGCTTACCGCGGATGATGACTTAAACCTCACAGGGTTAACAATTTAGGCATCACAATCTAGTGCATAAAGAGAGGGGTACAGAAAAAACAACCTGCCCTGCTGCTGTAGTTCTTCCCACCATTTCCATCTGTCAGTGGACCTTCATCAGATTTCCCCCTGTTATTTGCTGTTGCTGTACTGCAGCCTTCCTCATCCCTGCTGCTCTCAGACATGTATGCACTCATCAGATTCCATCCACGAGAGAGACAAAGCAGGCGGAGATGGTGATAGATCAGATTATGGATGGAAACATGGAAGTGGAGAGAATAAAAAGAAGAATGTGATATGAATTTTGAGATCAGAGTTGTGGTGGGGGTGTCAGCAGAACACAATATCCTGCCTACAGTATCCTATTGATGAGGTGACTCCTATCGACCTCCTTGGACAATAACTTTGACGTGAAAATGTCAGTGTCTCCCACTCCAGTGGAGGACATAATCACCATAATTTCCACCTGCTTTAAACCTGCTATTATAGAAGAGCACCTAAGAACAATATAATAGCTAGGCTTTTTTTCTAAGCTTGTCTCTTGCATATTATACAGCAAAGTAAAAAAAAACAAAACAACTTTTTCTTTCTCCTCAAAGATTCTTTTTATTTATATCGTTTTTTTTTTCTTTTTTAAATCAGGCTACTACCCCCATGAAGTCTGTTTCACATTGTTTGGTCAGATACATTCACACTAGTGTCCTGCTGAAGGTCATTTTGTAGCTCTGGCAGTGCTCATCCTGTTCCTCCTTGCACAAAGGAGGAGATAACGATCCCGCTGATGGGGTAAGGACCCTTTACGGCCCTGTCCAGCTCTCCTAGACTAATTGCCTGTGCATCCTCTGTAGGGTCCAGGTATCACATCATAGTACAAGTAGTGAAACCAACCATAGCCAAATGCAAAACGAATGAAAACATAGTCAGAAAAGATGAGGAGGGAAAAACATCAGTGTAAAGCACTTCTTGTTTGGGGGGGGTTGCCTCATTGTTGCCCTCTATGTAACTGTTGTTCATTTCATTAACACCAAAGTAGCTAAACTGATTAACAACCCTTCTGATATGTAACTGACCACATCAATATCTCACAAATTACACTTTTTGCTTAATTTGGCAGAGGGTGAAGTATAACAACTGCCAAAAGTCCAGAAAAGAAGGCAGTTGGGTAGATGCATGGAAAAGGGCTGAGTGGTCCCCGTGGCTAATAGGACCACTTGGTACACACAGTGCATATGTACACAGCAGATTCCACGAAGTACGTCTGAGATGTTGTCCAGAGGAGCGCAGTGTTACGAACAGCAAAGATACAGCGCAGGACTCTTAAGCTCAAGGGCTCTGGTAGAGGACCCAAGATTGAAGAATAAATAAAGACCAACTGCTGGGCAAGTGGTGAATTTTTATTTTTATATGAAATGAAATGAAATCAAATCAAATCACTGCTTTGTTGTTAGGAAGGGGAAACTATCAATGGAAGCCAAAACTGCTGTAAATATTTTAATGCTACACAGTTGGATATTTCAACATAGAGGCCAAGTGGAATGACTGAGTTATAAATTCAGCCTCTGGTGGTCATAAGCAGAACTGCAGGTTTTGGAACTTTTCAGATAGCTTATTATTTATTTATTTTTTTTACCCACAGAGGCTGCCACTTATTCAAATTATTATGCCGGAATAATTCTTTAAATTCTAAATACTTGACAAAATGAAATATATTAACAAGCACCCTGACTTTGGAAAGGATAGGAAATAGACAGGCACAGATATAAATAAATATAATTACACACAACACAAAAAGGAGCTAACTGTTGTTTTAACAGGGACATACATTCCTTCTCCATCCATATCTCTGTGATTGTTGCCTGGATGAAGCTGCCTTGTACCAAAAGTGAAAGTGAAAAAGAGAAAACATATATCACACATATATTTATTTTCTATCTGTCTGATTTCCTAATGTGCAACATTTGCCAAATGCATTGTGCTTTGTGTTCATATGTCTGCTGTGTTTGTCCACAAAAATACTTCCTCAGCTGCTCAGTGGAATAGCTAATTCAGACACTCAGTGGGACCTTTGTGAGACAAAGCTGCTTTCTACCTGACCCAGAAAAAAAAAACTACTTACAAGGCTTATTTTCCTTTTAAATATATATATTTCTATGCATCAAACTGAACTTTTTAAACATTTTTTAAAGCACTTTAAACTTTCTGTGATCCAATGATGTCTAACTAAGTATGACCTCTATGATCACAAACTTCCATCCTCTCTTGGCATCATTAAGTAGTTCATTTACTTAACCAGAGTACCTCCGCTGGGCCATACGTGCCTGGATAAAGGGCAACCTGAGCTGTGTTGCCTAAGGACCAATTTAGAAGGAAGCTGTAATGAATGAGTGATGAAGAGGGAGAATTATTCTTTGACTGTTCCCAGTATTTAAACAGGTCAGTGCCAGCAGAGACCTTCATTTTCTGTCCTTATTTTGTACTTTTTAACCAGGACAGCTGTTCCCTAGTGCTCTGTTTACTTGTGTTTCCTTGAGTGGCTCCAAAAGTGAGTGAATTCCCACAGACTTTCATATTAAAATTCTTAAATTTAGAGCAAAACAAACATGGTTTTAAAAAATAGCACAAAAATACTTTTGCTTTCTAAAACTTTTATGCAATGAAATTCAACTTTTTTGTAATATTAAAATGCATTACTGTGCTAAATTAACAAATTACGTTACAGGTACAATTATGATGTTACTTGATTTTGAAAGGTTCTTTGCTGATCTGTAAGATAGGCTAATATAAAAAAAGGTGCCTTTTTGAGCTCTGTGCGACACTCAGTAGTTTGTGTGCAGTGAGCATGAAAATGGTTCTATAACTATTGAGGAGTGGTGATATGGCCTTTAATTTTACTTTAATTGTATAACAGTAAATGGCAGAACAATATATGTCCAGGAAAGAAATAACTATCAGCTGCTGCTAGCGTGCACACACAGCATGCTAAATGTGGCAGGGCGTGGTCGGTGGTGCGGCTGCGGGGGGCAGGGGCAGACACACCCGAGCTGGATCAGCTCATGACACCTCGCCTGCATATGAGAGTGGCTCCTGAAGAGTTGTTGTTGTGTGTTTGGCTGAGAGCTGAAAAGTTGCAGCCGCATGGAAATGACTACAACTGGAGGGACGTGCTCGGCCTGAGCTGGTGGACAGTCTGCAGGAGAGTCCTGCACAGCCGGAGCCGGGGGTTAGCGTGAGGGAGAGACCTCCCCTGGCCGAGTCGGGGGTCTGCGTGCCAGCGAGACCTGCCTCACTTCTACCACAGGTCAACATGTGGTGGGGTCCTGTGAGCCAGTCGCCTGCCAAGCCGCCTGTGAGCCTTGGCCACGTCCGGCGGCTTGTCACGGCGAGTGCTGCGCCGCCACCACTTCCCACGCGGCCGGCCTCCAGACCAGCTTTGCTGTCGCCACTGGAAATCGGTCAGCCCCCTGATGCCACACATCCCTGCCACGGGGCCATGGGCTGGGGATGCTCATAGTTGGGGCTGATTCCTGCTTGCGGGGCAGGGAATATGTCTCCCTGGATGTCTCCCCAGCCTCAGTCGGGCGATGGGGGTATGCGGCGGGGCGTAGTCAGCGGCGCAGCTGCGCAGGAGGCACATACACCTGAGCTGCACTGGCTCATCACACTTCCCCTGCATATAAGAGTGAGCTGGCTCCTGAGGCGTTGTTGTTGTGTGTTTGACTGAGAGCTGAAAAGCTGCAGCCGTATGGAAATTACGACAACCGGAATAAAAGTGTGTGTAAAGTGCAAGTATGTGGTCAGGTCCGTCATTCATGCCACACTAAACAAAGCTAATAAAGTGGTATTAAAGCTGAGTGTGTGCCAACCTCATTTGGGACACTCTGGCGTGCCAGAAGTACAGTGCACAGCCACCTGGGCATAGCATAAATATGCACTGTGTGTTCATATTCTTACAGTAAAAATGCGGTAAAATATTGGTATTCAGTTTAATCAATACTTCATGCAAAACAATAAAGAAAAATACAGTGAATGATGACAGAAATGACATGGGGATTTCCTCTGAAAAATAAGAAAAAATTTTCAAACAAAATGCTTTAAACAGGGGTTTCAAATACCCAGGTTATTGTGCTACCTGGACCAAACGGTACCATATTTTTGTAAATTACGTATTACCCCTGACACCTGGTGTGCGTGACGGCTGTCACTGACGGTTGTTACTGGACACAAGCACTCTTCGGATGTAACTGCAGTCAAATTAGTGATGCGCGAATCATGAACGAATCATTCAATACTCGAGAATCACTTTATTGACTCATGAATCATGATTCACAAGCGCAACTAACTCACTGACTCATCCCTGTTGCTGTTAGCAGCAATATATCTAGCTTATAATTAAAATTGTGGAGAAAAACACAACATCCAGTATCTTAACAAAAACATTTCTGCTCTGAACTGGAAGAAAAAACCCTGAGTAGAAGCTCACATCAAGACAATCCGGTTGTTCAGTCTGACGTCACTGGCCGTGTCTGGGCCTAAACTCCGCTGCAGGTCCATATATCAAACGATCGCTGTGGCATTACAGAGAGTTGAAAAACTGTCTAAAGTAGACTAGTTCATGCATTTATTACTTCCAGGCTGGACTACTGTAATTCTTTATTATCAGGAAGTCCTAAAAACTCACTGAAAAGCCTTCAGCTGATCCAAAATGCTGCAGCAAGGGTACTGACAGGGACTAGAAAGAGAGAGCATATTTCTCCTGTTTTGGCTTCCCTTCATTGGCTTCCTGTTAAATCCAGAATTGAATTCAAAATCCTGCTCCTCACATACAAGGTCTTAAATAATCAGGCCCCATCTTATCTTAATGACCTTGTAGTACCATATCACCCCATTAGAGCACTTCGCTCTCGCTCTGCAGGCTTACTTGTTGTTCCTAGAGTATTTAAAAGTAGAATGGGAGGCAGAGCCTTCAGTTTTCAGGCCCCTCTTCTGTGGAACCAGCTTCCAGTTTGGATTCGGGAGACAGACACTATCTCTACTTTCAAGATTAGGCTTAAAACTTTCCTTTTTGCTAAAGCATATAGTTAGGGTTGGACCAGGTGACCCTGAATCCTCCCTTAGTTATGCTGCTATAGACGTAGGCTGCCGGGGATTCCCATGATGCATTGAGTTTTTCCCTTCCACTCACCTTTCTCACTCACTATGTGTTAATAGACCTCTCTGCATCGAATCATATCTGTTATTAATCTCTGTCTCTCTTCCACAGCATGTCTTTATCCTGTTTTTCTTCTTTCACCCCAACCGGTCGCAGCAGATGGCCGCCCCTCCCTGAGCCTGGTTCTGCCGGAGGTTTCTTCCTGTTAAAAGGGAGTTTTTCCTTCCCACTGTCGCCAAAGTGCTTGCTCATAGGGGGTCATATGATTGTTGGGTTTTTCTCTGTATTTATTATTGTGCTATCTACTGTACAATATAAAGCGCCTTGAGGCGACTTTTGTTGTGATTTGGCGCTATATAAATAAAATTGAATTGAATTGAATTGAATTGAATTGAATTAAAGTCTTTCATCTTTAATAAAATGATCAGTGTTCTGCTCTACCAGGTGTAACAATTGAGTTTAACATCCAGGCATCCATGAAAATGGAATTTATGACATTTAACGGCGTTAGAAGTTAGCAGGAAGTTAGCTCGCTAGCTTCTATCTAAATACAATATAGCATGTCCTGACTGCGGGGTTTTGGAAAAAAATTCAAACGTACAGCTCTGCTATAACTTCCAACATAAATGAAGACGGAAAACTAAACAGCAGTGACGTTTGTAGGGTTACTGAAGTTTGGCTAGCTGGTATATAATGATGTGCTACGTGACCGCTTGCGACACAGCTATGTTAGCATAACATAAACAAGCTAACTTTTTTTCCACTCGATAAAAGTTAACGTGAGTGTTCTCGGTGGTCAGGAACAAATGTAATCGCATGGCAGGATGCTGTAAAAGGACTAAACTTCAGCCAGGAGAACAAGTGAGATAATCCATCCACAATACGAGGTTAGTCATTCATATACTGCTGCATGGGCTGTGCTGTAGTTACATCGTAAGGTTTTAAAAACTGAGCTTAAATAAATGATTAGCAGTAATAAAAGCCGAGGGAGGTCAACAGTGATCACTGACTTTTGAGATTAAATAGAAGAAAATACAAAACATTAAACATGTTAACAACACAAAAGCCATATTAAACGCAGACTACTTTAGGCCCGGAAGTAGGATTCGTCACGTCATCACTGAACAACCGGATTGCTCCTCGGTTCGCAGTAGCATCGCTCTGCTAACATACTAACAGCACATTTGAGCTACTCACCCCCTCCCTCCTGTGCTGAATCATAGAGCGAACGAATCACTCACTCACTCACTCACTTACTCACCCCCTCCCTCCTGGCGCACAGCTTCTTCTTCTTCTTGGTTGGAAACCAATGTTAAGGTGCATTACCGCCCCCTGGCTCACAGCTCAGTGGACATTTAGATGAGAAAATATATATAAGATAAAGATAAGATAAGATGACCTTTATTAGTCCCACAGGTGGGAAATTTGTTTTGTTACAGCAAAGTGCAAAGTTATGTAGCAGAAATTAGAAAACACTGGAAAGCAATACAGTACAATAATAAAAATACAATAAAATAAAATAAAATACCATATACAATAGAATAAAATAGAACAGAATAATATATACAATAGAATAAAATGGAAATACAAATACTATATACAACTGAGTAGGAAAATACAAAAATACAACTTCGTCAGAAGAAGAATTGCACATATAGCAGTCTTATTGCACATGTGTGGGTTTGTGTGTTTGATCAGCTGCAAAAGTCTTTATTGTGGAGTCTGACAGCAGTGGGGAGGAAAGACCTGCGAAATCTCTCTGTCCCACACTGTGGGTGCCGCAGTCTCCCACTGAAGGAGCTGCTCAGTGCTGTCAGAGTCTCCTGCATGGGGTGGGAGATGTTGTCCAACAGGGATGACAGCTTAGCCGCCATTCTCCTGTCACTCACCACCTCCACTGGGTCCAGAAGGCATCCCAGAACAGAGCTGGCCCTTCGGATCAGCCTGTTCAGTCTCTTCCTGTCCCCAGCAGAGATGCTGCCGCCCCAGCAGACCACACCATAGAAGATGGCTGAGGCCACCACAGAGTCATAGAAGGTCTTCAGGAGTGGGCCCTCCACTCCAAACAACCTGAGTCTCCGCAGCAGGTACAGCCTGCTCTGCCCTTTCCTGTAGAGGGCGTCTGAGTTATGAGTCCAGTCCAGTTTGTTGTTCAGATGAACACCAAGGTACATGTAGCTGTCCACAGCCTCGATGTCCATACCTTGGATGTTCAGTGGTTGCAGTGGAGGATGCTTGTGCCTGCGGAAGTCTACCACCAGCTCCTTGGTTTTACTGGCATTGATCTGGAGGTAGTTCAGCTGGCACCAGTCCACAAAGTCTTGAGTCAGTCCTCTGTACTCCTTGTCGTCCCCATCAGTGATGAGGCCAACTATTGCAGAGTCATCAGAGAACTTCTGCAGGAAGCACTGGGTGGAGTTGTGGGAGAAGTCTGCAGTGTAGATGGTGAAGACAAACGGAGCCAGAACCGTTCCCTGTGGGGCTCCTGTACTGCAGACGACCCTGTCCGACACACAGCCCTGAGTCCTCACATACTGTGGTCGGTCGGTGAGGTAGTATTTGACACATTTAAGAAAAATACTAATAAAATAAAAATAAACAAAATAAATGTTCCCTTTAGAAATTTTTTTGCTCTTTTTTGCTCAATAAAATAGTTGTTTTCTTTTAGAATCACTCATCTTAGCAGTAGGATATACATGAAAAGAGAAAAGAAAATAAGTTTGAGTGAAAATGTACATTTTTTGCACTCTCTGGTCAACTGACTCAGTGAATCAAATGTCTCAAAAAACCCAATTCACTTTGGTGAGTGACTCATTAAAACTCGATTCAGTAAAAAGAATCAAATTTACCATCACTAAGTCAAATCAGATTTGGTATGTGAAAGAGTGCCATCTGTTGGTCAGAAAGCAACAGTGCAGGTGACAGTCAATATACAGGGCATTTAAGTTATATAAGGGACAAATATATAACAGAGAATATGATACGAACCAATTTTGCTCATTTTATGGGATGTACCGGCTAAAACAGGACAGTTGGCAACCCTAGTGTTGATTGCTATAAAGTGGTTTTTAGGCCGGTTTTAAAATTTGCTGTAGCTTTCATCTTAAACTCTAAAAGAAAGAAGTGGGACTGGTAGAACTGGTAGAACATGCAGACAACACACTGAAAGGCCCTGCTGGGGTGTGCTATAGCAGCTTCCTGTCTGCTTAACTGTAACTTTGCTAATTTCACTAATTGACTTTCAAGCATTTTAATGTGCTTATCTAACATCAATATGCTTGATGTACTAACAGAAGAAGAAATCTGTTCTCCAGTTTTTGGCACATGAAATATTGTATTTAAGCTTTTATGTTACATAGTACACATTAGCAGCTAACTGTGAGTATGGGATGCACCCTGTCTATAGTTAAACATTGCTAACCAGGCTTGTAGCGTTAGCTGATAACTTAGCACTTAATTAATCAAATATATTAAAAAAAATCAAACATGGGGACTTCTGGTTTTATTAGCACCGCTCTGCATTCAGTATGAACACACCTTAGATTCTGGTGTGTCACCACAGCTAGGTGCCAATAGCAGTAACTGATGAGCTGTGGGACAAGGACATTGTGAATAGGACTTTTTACTCAAGGACAAGCTTCAAACATCAGCCTTCCTCTTGGAGTTTATGTGAGTCTTTATCAAAAAGAGAGGAGTAGGCAGATGAGGATTATGGAGGGGTCAAAAGGTGCTAAATAGGTTTCAAGGTGTAAGAATCAGAGAAGAGCATTTGAAGTGAAAGAGGTTATTTTGGTTTTTGATAGAGTGAAAGCATTTGTGGATAAAGCCAGGGCTCAACATTGCTATTTACCATCAACAATATGCCATATATATCGCTTTTTCCAAAGAGTTTTACTTAAGAAATGTAAAGCATTTCTTTATTTGAGAGTTTTTTGTTTTGCTTCACAATAATAAGCAAGAAAGTTTTTCTTTTAGAAGCTGTGCCTTTCTTACAAATGATATTTGCCCATATTTTATACATTTATGACTCATTTATGACTCTGGCAAGTGTTATATGGGCCTGTCTAGTGACAGAGAAACTGACTTAGCTACAAACTGTGAGATGCACCGTGCCGAGCTACAGCTGTCAGAATGAAGAGAGGAGCACACAGTGGAGAATGTCTGGTCAGGGATTTCAGCAGAGTGTGGTTTAGCACAGTCCTGCTGCTGTGGCACAACTACAGTCAATCACTGTAGTCTGTGTTTGTATTCAGCTCACAGTCTGCATGCCTTTGGTTTAAGAAATATAGTAAACACATTGCTGCTGAAATCACAGGCTGTTATGTGACTGTGCTTTGCACATCTTTCTGGGTAATAGTGCAAAATAACAACATGCAGGATCAGCCCTAATCAGCATAAGAAATGTGCAGTCCTAGATGTCTCCTCACTAAAATTCAACAAATGGTGATGTTCACAGACAGTTTTCAGGTCTTTAAAACCACTTTTATTCCTCTGACTTGTCTTGTGTTGTAGTCAAGGTACAATAATAAAGACAAAAACCACTATGAGAAAGCACAGTGGGATGGTAAAACTCCCTTTTAACAGGATGAAACCTCCAGCAGAACCAGGGTTGGGGGCCTGAATTCAGCTTAGAGGCGACAAAAACCAGAGTTCCTCAAACGGCCACTTGAGGCTGGCTCCTAAAGCAAATTGATGCTCACTGTGCGCCGTGTTAACATGCCTAACTTCACAGGATTAAAAAGAATGTTTACAACCTGCTACAGTAAACAGTCTCTATAGCTAATTTCCCCATTAATTGCAATAGAAGGTATATTCTTATATATAGTGCTGTGCCACTTTTTATCTCTATAAGGTAACAGGGCTCACCCGTTGTTTTCTACACCAATTAGTTCAACTGCAGTTATTTCTAATTATATCTATATCTGTGTCTATTTTTTCATTCACATAGCATCCCCACATCACAAATCCCAATTTAACCCAGTTCTCTGTGAATATAATCAAAGGCTGTTTAGATACATTAAAAGCGTGTGAGCAACGCTCAACACAAAAAACCGTTTCGCTTACAGCTTGGTAGTAACAACAGACAACAAAGTGACGGATCATTTTGAGGACACTCAACTTAAAAATTGCCTTTACAGCATCTCAACACCACCGCTCCTTTCCCCTGTTGTCATGGCAACCCAGTCTTATGTCAGATGCTTATATGCTGTCTCTATGTGGCACCTACTGAGCTGGCAGCCACATGCTTAACTGCTAATGCACATCAACAAGAAAAATCTTGTTTGAAGGGCAGCAGAAACAGGGCTGACGGAAAGGAACGTCTTAACATAGCAGGCTGGTGTTAATGGTCATTAGCTTGCACACAGGGTTTCATTTTTGTAAAGCAAACTAGGCAACAGTCACACAACACTATTAGCACCAGCACACAGCAGTCTCAAGGTGATGTAAACACACATACACACACACACACACACACACACACACACAAACTACAGGTCAGACTTTTGACAGCGGCAGCATTACACCTGCTGGATGACGGGCTGCAGAGGCTGTAGGGAAAAACTCATAAGATGCAATAAACAAAGTAACTCGATCAGAGTGAAGCTGCAGATGTCCAAGATTCAATTTGGGGACATAGTTTGAAGGGATGTGGGCACTAACACAGGCTCTGGTGACGCACACAGGGGGGTGGCGAGAGGGGTGCAATAATACTGAGGTCAGTGTGCTCAGACAGGGTAAACTAAGACCTCTGTTACGATTGAAATGCCTGCAATGGTGCACAGTGACAATGCTATAAGCTTTGTCCCTTTCAACTGCACATTAAGCATTCATAACTGTTAATTTAGCCAAGTATTACAGCAAAATGCATTCACTGTGTCCATTCCATCCTATTCTCTCTAAAACGTGAAATGACACTTCTGCAGAAGTTGCATTACTGCATGCAGGCTTTGAATTACCAGCGGAGGGAGATAATAAAATTTAAAGTTGGTAGTGAACAAAAAAAGTGAACAAAAAAATGTATGAAGTCATCATTTTTTCACCCCCAAATAAGCCCTCAGCCTCATTCTCAAACAGTTGAAAGTTAATGAACCTGGTGATGTGAGTAGTCATCCTCAGTATCATAGTCAGACAAGCAGCCAAACAATGCCTCCCAGTAATTAAACTTAAAAACAGAGTGTTATGTCTGATTTTTGCTCTTAAACCAACACTAGTTGTGCAGTAGACAGCTGGGGCACCAAGCACCCCACCATTTAAACAAATTGCCATTCACTTGCAGCACCGTGCTTATCAGTATATAAAATTACCTCAATATAAGTGTGTTGAGTTATGGAGACATGCTCGTTTGAGACATTTAAAAAAAATATATTTTTAGGCTCTGCAGTCTGTGACCTTCCCACTGTTTTGTTTATAAGTAGTTTCTTTCGTGTTCGCTTAACATCTGCATTAATGCTCTGAAACTGATTTCCCTTGGGGCTTGGTTTTAATGACCACAACAACAAAAAACATGAATTAATGATCTTTAATGAGTAAGGGTGCTTCCTGTCGTGAGGCACCCTTGCTTGAACGGCAGTGCCCTACACCATGCTGTTATTTTCTACCCTGAGGTAGCTGAAGCCATATGTTATTTGGGAAGGCAATAACTCTTCAAGGGCACCTTAGAGTTTTTCATTCACTTCACACACTTTTTAATGCTTTTCTTGGGTTGAAACTACTTGACTTTCAGGTTAGAGCTACAGTCTCCTGTATCAAGTCAATGAATCTGCAGCAAAGGCAAGGTTTGGTTTTGCTTGTCACTGTTACACTGTACGTCCCTTTTGATCATCCATTCATGTGCTTATCTAATTCAGGGTTGCAAGAAGCACTGAGGCAGAGTAGACTCTGGAAGGGTCTCCAGTGTGTTGCAGGAGTAGCACAAATAGATAGATATCCATTCAAACACACATTCATAACTCTTTAGTCCAGGGGTCCCCAATCCCAGTCCACGAGGGCCGGTGTCCCTGCAGGTTTTAGATCTCACCCTGGGTCAAAACCTGAATCACATGATTAGTTCATTACCAAGCCTCTAGAGAACTTCAAGACATGTTGAGGAGCTAATTTATCCATTTAAATCAGCTGTGATGGATCAAGGACACATCTAAAACCTGCAGGGACACCGGCCCTCGTGGACTGGGATTGGGGACCCCTGCTTTAGTCTGTGGGAAGAAGCTGGAGTACTTGGAGGGAACTCACACAAGGAAAAGGAGACCAGAGAGGAGATAAACTCTATACAGCCTGCCAGTGGATTCAAACCCAGATTTCTCTTCCTGTGAGGTGACAGAGAACCGGATCATTGTGCTGCGCCACATTAAAATGTCCAAATTTATTGTTTTCTTATTGTACAGCAAAGCCATGTTCAATATATTCATCATATAGTATTCTTCAGTGTACACACATGAACATTTGTGGTCTAAAATGGCATCTTTCAATATTTTCATACCCTAGTAAAAACACCCTGCAAAATCTTAATAAGTGGTTTGTAAAAATGGTGATTACATTTTGGCATGGTGAAAGAACATATTCAAAAGAACCAGAAAGATGTGAGAGTGATCAGCGTATATGTGTGTGTATGTGTATATAATTATATATATAGTATAATGCATGAGAAGGTGATGTGTAATGTCATATTGGCTTAAATTTGCTTGTGTCAGATTTTGGCATAAATAGCATGAAAGCATGAATCCACCCTACTTTGTATCTACAGTTCACAGGGGAGGTGTACTGGTGTGGGGGAGATTTTCTTGACCCACTTTATCATTCTGATATCTTCTACTTACTTAGTTCATAACAATAATGATCAATAATAAATAATAATTGGTAAAGAATGCATTATTTAATTTGACAACAACTTTAAAAAAAAATCTATGTCAAAATATGACCCCCTAAACACACACACACACACACACACACACACACACACACACACACAAAACAGAAACTCAAGTGTGAGTCAGTTGACAGACTCTCACAAACTTATTATTAAGAAAAAGAGAGAAGCTGGTTCTAGTCTGAAGCTTTTTTGCACACATAGTAACTTTTGTCTATAAATGTGGCCACAGAGCTCCTGCTCTCCTGACTTGTAGCTCTGTTGTAGAAGACAGAGCCAAACAAAGTGGGGCATGGGAATTGGACTGAAGATGTGCCACTGAACCAATTCCGTAATCAATACTCTCAGCACCAATAATGAGCTTCTGCAGGCAGTGGGGAGAGCTGCTAATGAGAGAGGAAGAGGTAGACAGAGAATCTGCTGACAGCAGCACAGTTTTGCACTTCAAACTCAGACATGTGGGTCATCCAAACTCCTGTAACTATAAAACTTAAAGTTAGCAAAACTAACAACATTTATCTATTTAACTCAGATCATTTTTTTTTTTTTAAGCTCAAAGCTAATTCAGGATTCCATTAAGGTTTTGGGCCCAAACTAAAAAATAAAAATAGTATTTTATGAATGTTGAATGCAAAGTGCTCGATTACAGGTTTTAGATACTTGTGTAGGGCCTTGGGTCATGTGGCTCAATCAAAGCCTTGGTCTCCTTTTTCTGAGCACAAAACCTGCAAAAGGAGCAGTAAGATGCTACTATAATCAAATTCTCAATCTGTATGATCATGATTCAGGTTTTTTTTTGGAGTATATAAGTAGTACCTCATATGGGCTTAAATCTTAAGGCCATATAAGGCCAAAAGTTCCACAGAAACAAATAGGAAGGGCTGCTCAGTGAGTGGGCCTTCTCTAATGAGAATACTGGATGATTCATGTGTTTTTCTGCTGTCCAAAGCTGATTATTTCACAGCATCCTCACAGATGCATCCGTGCATCCTGAAGATTCTTTGACGTGGATTGAATTAGCTTTGAGAGATTAGATACAGTTAGATATTCTCTGTGAGGACAGCAGATGAATCCTGTTAACAAGAAAAACAAACAGGATTTCGATTTGAGGGTCTGTGATAATTATTACCAGCAAACACAGAATTTAAACTGTGTTTGTGTTGCCTCAAATGTCAGTCATTAACTCAACAGCTCAAGTCAAAATCACTTCTACCTCAACTTTTCCACGGTCACACACATCTCATCACAACTGCCTACTCATCTGTTATGAACTTATATTTAATTTAGGGGATGCTCTCATGAAAGTGGGACTTTAGAAGAGAAAATAGAGAGAATGATAATGAGGAAGGGAGGATTTTGGTCTCAAAGCTAGCCATTAGTCATATCAGCCTGTGTCAGCAGTTTCCAGACCTTATCTTTGACAAGGTTTCTTGGAGCAACACTGAAGTAATTAACACTATGTAGAGGTTATCCACAAAGAGAGAGCCTTGAGGAAAATAAGGAGGTTGCTGTTGCTGGGCAATATTACATTTCATCCTGTTTTCTCTGGCAAAGTGTCCCATTTGTTATTGCGGAAATCACAACTTTGAAAGAAATATCTTCCTAACATCAAGCTCACTAGTCTAATGATGAGGATTAGTGATAGCAATGTCAGGGTTAGGCTCATTTTCATGCCATTACATTGAATTTTTACCTATGGCATACTCAGATGGAAATTATATAACAGACTGCCATAAGCGTGTATGAGACTCGATTTGGATGGCCTTCTAGTTTCTGAATCTATTAGCATTTAGCATGTGGCAAACGTTTAATATAATCCTAATGCAACATAACTAGTGATCTGGTGGATGTTCTGATGTTGAGAAGTTAGCCCCATAGGTGACCACACTATGGTGAAGATTAAAGGTTATTTTTAGCCACATGCTAAATAGGAAAGTTACATGAAAGTTATAAACTATTTTGCATATCACTGAGTGAAATGAGTATTTGATCCAACCCATCCGGAGTTCTGGCTGCCACAGACTGGAATCAATCAGTCAGTCAATTACAGATCCTCCTGATCTCAGCTCCTTTTGGTATAAAGCACACCTGCCCACATAGTTTCTTCCATTCCAGCTTCTCCACCACCACAGACAACACCGAAGAGCTGTCAAAGGATGTCAGGGACAAGACTGTAGACCTGCACAAGGCTGGAATGGAGTGGAAGAAGCTTGGTGAGACAAGCTTCTTCCACTCCAGAAGATTATTCTTCTGGAGTGGAAGAAGCAGAAGAAACATTAAGCCTTTGGTCTTGGTGTACCACACTCATTACAGAATCTAAAATTGCTTTTACACCAGATGTGTAAACATGAGTTTTGATTATATTAATTTGGAACTTTTAACTGCCTTCCAACCAATCTCTGCTCCTACGCAATCTCCTGCCTCATCAGTTGGTAATGGAACATTATTAACGGAAACTCCTGCCTTGACCCATGAAAGTAGTATCTCACACAAGTACAGCAGCGCTTCAACAAACATTTCCTTCAGCCAGTTACCAGTGTCTTCATTGGAAATCTACCCTTCCACTAGTCAGCCCTCTACCTCATCATCTGCATCTTTAAGTGATCCAATTCTGGTCCTGACGTGCCAAAATACCTCAAGCTCACCCTACCAGACCAGGAATCTAGAGAATCATTGTTCAGCATTACCCTCTACATCAACACACAGTCAATCTGTAAACTACGATAACTACCTTTTAATCATGACTCCACTATCTGACATGTCTTCTGATGATGAGGAACTTAACCAGGCTATACTAGCAAGCCTGCAGAGCAAAAGGTTAGTTTCAAATACAAATGTTTTACAGTAGCCAATTAAACACACCATATTTGTTGCAACCCAATTCTGTAACCAGTGTTGTGAAGGAGTGTAATACATCCTCAGATATTTATATGCATATATGATATTTATATTTGCTGTTAACAAAACAGTTTTTTGAATAATGTCTACAGAGTCAAATGATAATGCTGTAATGCTGGCAAATTTTATTTTATTTGAAATAGGCAGCGAATTTTTTAACAGAGCCAATCTGACAATGAAATTTACTTATTATGCATTGAAACTCAAAAATATCATATGTTTCTTTGCTCTAGTGCTTTCTAGTTCTCCAAAACATATAAACAATATAAAAAGCCACTGAGCAATATACTCCTTTGTACATTTTGCTTATGATTATGATAATTTCCTTTAGGGATTTATAAAGTATGCTGATTCTGATTTTGACAAAACTTTGTATGTCCTTGTTGCCCTTGTATGTGAATGTTTTTACTGATGTTCTTTTCAATATTTTTTCTTTTTTTTCTTTTCTTTTTTTTTAATCCTACAGGACTTCAAGTTGTTTGGTATCAGCAAAAGATATTTTGGAGGAACTTTCTGCAAAAATAAACCAACAGAAGAAATGTAAGTTCAACATTAATAGATCAACAGTCCTGGATGGAGCAATTAGAGGTTTTAAATGAGCAACATATGATCCATGCCACACAATTTCTGTCGGGTTTTCTGACGATATCGGAGTACCTGAAGAGGCTGTTGACTTGGGTGGAGCAAGAAGAGAATTTCTAAGACTTCTGATTGAAGCTTTGCCCCTGTCTCCAATGTTTGAGGGTGAAGAAGGCAAAATGAACTTGGCGCTTGATAGTGCTGGTATGTATTGATTTTAGGCTGATATCCCTGGAGTAATGCAATAAAAAAAATCATTTTTATGAAGTTCTTGTCAAGCGCTTTCATGCATCTATTGACATGTAATGTTTTTCATTATTTCTAGCCATGAGGGAAGACAGGTACTTCATTGCAGGCAGAGCCATTGCAGTAAGCCTTGTACATGGTGGTCCACCAGCAGGCTTTCTGTCCCCAACACTCTTCTCTTGCCTTGTTGATGGCCCAGATTTGGCTAAACCAGTTTTAGAAGATGTTGCCGATAGTGACCTGCGTGAAAAAATTAAAAGGGTAAAACTGATTTGTCAGTTGTTGGATAATATTTTAGTATTGTGTGCATTTCGTTCTACTCCATGTATTAATTGGGGGCCATTAATTTTTTATTTTTTTATTTGAAGGTTAAAGAGTGTAAATCCTTTGAAGATCTGATAGTAGCAACTGAGCCACTTCAGGAATACTTAGCCAATGCTGGCTGCCTGAGGCCGCTGCAGAGGCTGGAAGACAAGGATCTGCTTATACATGACATTTTCATGTTCCAAGTAATACACAGAGTCCGTGGTCCATTTGAAAGGTATGTATGTATGTATGTATTTATTATTGTCCAATAAGTAACTCAAACCCATGCTGTTTGCCTTGTATTCTGGGAATTTTGTGTGACATTTCTTTATGTGTAGGTACACCATGCCTCCAAAGGTGCCATCATCACTTGAAAAATGCAGATTTGGGATATACACTTTTGATGATGTGAATAATCTGAAGTAAAAATTATTGTATATGTAATTCATATGTTTTAGATTATACTTCTTGGATCCATTCATTTTTTTATGTGATTTGTGGTAATTCTGATTATCATTTAGATTTCAGGATGGACTACGGACACTTGAGGTGCTGGACAAAATCCAAGCTCACCCAGAGAGTTTTCGCACCCTTCTATGCTGGTCACCTTCAGTGCTTACAGCTGACCTTCTTGACAGCCTCTTTACCATCCGCCTTTCTCCAGCTGGGAGCAATAAAAGGCATGCTGAAGCAGTTGTCATTAGTTTCTGGCGAGACTACCTAACAGATGCAGAAGGTAAATTTAGCGTTTTAAGCATTGTGCGTTCAATTTATAATGCAGTGCATCTTTTCATTGAATCAGTTAAAAGTAGAAATGCTTGCTGTGTTTTTTGTCTTTAATGCCATTTTTGACAGTATTGCTTTTCCTTTAGATCAAGACGGAACGCAGAAGCTGGGGACAATTCTTGCCTTCGCCACTGGAGCCAACACTGTTCCACCAATTGGCTTCTCTCCACAACCGTCCATTGAATTTCTTCACCAAGAGCCTGATGCACAAACCATGTCTAAACTACCCATTGCAAACACGTGCATCAATTGTTTAAAGTTACCACTTCATACCTCTTACAAAGAGAATATGGACTTTGCATTAGGTAATACACATGGTTTTGGAATAGCTTAATTCCTGGTCAGGTTAGTATGCTAATCTGAGCTTTGCACTCAGTTAAATTAATGAGTGTCAATCATTAAGTAATTCTAAGGGGGTTTGTTTTGGTTTGAATATCATTGCATTTTCTTTCCCAGAAATCAAACAAAAAATGTTCCACCTAAAACACCAACTAACACACTTGAGACCAAGCTGAATTTACTTTATGTTGCCATATTTCATATTTCACCCACCTATTTTGTGATTGGAGGCTCTGTTTTTGCATTGACCTTTTAACAAATGTTCATTTGCTTCAAGTCTTTTTGCTTGTCAGGGTACCTTTCTACAAGTATACAATAGTTATAAGGACTAACATAATTCAATTCAGTTTTTTTTTCATTGCATTAATTTATGTGCATTGTGATTATTTTTGTTTTCTAGCTTTTTAAGCTCCACAACCACAATTACAGTAAATGAAATTTCTCCAGAGGCCTTATTGATATTTTAGGATTGTCTCTCAAGAAAACGAACAAGGTTGCAAAATAAATCTATACCATTATTGCCATCATCTTCAAATGGATCAAAGGTCTGTTGAAGTGTAACCATCATGGTGTCACTGATGGAAATGTTAATTGATGGAACAATGACATTATTGTTTGTCTCCAGCTCTGGCAGTGGTCTGCATTCATCAATACCAAAGTCATTTTCACAAATACCATTCATATTTGGGTTATGTATTCCTGCATTGTTGATAATGCCCCTTTGCCACAGCTGAAGAGGGGTTTGCCCTCCTTGTGTTGAAAGTCCATGGTTATTCCACTGGTTCTGAAATTCTGTGGCAGCTCTTTGAATACGTGGCAAATATATATAATGAAGACAAAATAAATGGACCTCATTAAGTGAATCTAATACACCATACTCCTCCATAAAATGGAAAAGATTAACAAAATGATAGGAGACCACTCGATTTAATTCTGCCCATAATCGCTCAATTCTTTGATTATGCACAGACCTGCCAGTGATAACACTATGCCTGTTCAGTCCTTGCCTGTAAAGCATGAAACGGGCAACACCAGTGTTTTCTAGTCCATGATCACATCTCACTCTGGATGGCATTCCAAAGTTCTGAACACCAACCATGAACAGTGACAAAACACTTGATGCCCTGTTGTTATCTAAACACGCAAGGTAGATGATGGTTCTACTGAAACCATCCACACAGCCATGGAACACCATCCTCTATCTCACAAGTTTGTGGTTTCCATCTATATGCCTATAGAAAAATGAAATAAGTATAAGTTATGTATGGGGAAACTATGACATGGTCAAGGATATGCACAAGTTTGAGTAAATAAAACAATGAGTTATTTTGCTTTAGATAATCCATTTCGCTATAGACAGACTGTTTTTCTGTTAGAATTTTCTCACCATAACTGATTGGGGAAAGGAACACTGTACAGTCGTCGATGTATTGCATTGCGTCTTCTGAGGGAACGTCCAAAGGGGTCAGTTTCTTGTAGACTTTGTCTTACACGCCACCTTTGAATGCGTAACCCACGTGACCTCAAGCTGCCATGCACATATCTTTCACCTACATTTGTGGTATACTGAAGAATTTCCCTAACAACCCTGTTCAGGTTTTCATTGGATAATGTTGCATAAGTCAGTGGCTCAATGCCAAGCTCCTCTCTGTGCCTGTACAGAGTACGGGAGCTAACCCCTAAGCATGTTGCAATGCTTTGCCAGTTCATTCCAAGAGATACTAAATGAGATATTTGCTCTCTTGAAATGCTGTATCGCGGTTGACCTTGAGAGCAAGTCATGAGAGGTGGAGGTAGCAAGACAAGTCTGTTCTCAGATGTAGTTCCTTGTCTAGTTTCATAAGCAGTCAGTAAAAAATTCAGCCATCCATTTAAGGACTGTAATGTATTCACTGCTTCTCTATTTCTTGCATCGTCAACAAATCTTGAGATGGACAAAATTCCAGATAAGGTTTGAATGTGATCACCAAGTTCTCTATGGAGCCTCTGACGAACAAAAGAATCTGTAGCTTCTCTTTGAATTTGTTCCAGACATTCTAATACATTATTTAAAAATGTTCTAATGTCATTTTCATTACTACTTACTCGACAAATTAACTGCAATACTAGCAAAGAAAGCAGGATGACTTTGAACAGCTTCATTGCTTGGTTCTTCTGGTTTAGGTCTGGGTATGTCAAGTAAGTTCTCCAAGTGTATTACATTTCCTGGTTTAAGAGTGACTTCCTGCTTAAAGGATGAACTTCCTGTGTTAGGAAATGCAGACGTGAATGTCAGAGTGTATGTATGCAAGGGTAAAGGATAAACACTGGGATTGTATGTATATATGAGTATAGGAGTACAAATATATATGTGTTGAAAGGTAAAGGGTATGTATATATATATATGACTAGAAAGGGCTGCACCTGCAAGGAGATAAATATATGTCAGCATAATAATATGTAGCATTAAGAAAAATAGAATATGTGTGTGAAAGGAAGATTAATGGATGTCTGTGAGAGTGAATATACATGGATATGAAATAAGAATAAAGGTGTGCGAGATGACAATATATGTATGTGAGAGTGACAATACATGTGCCTGAAAGAAGAATATATGTATGTGAGAGTGACAATACATGTGCCTGAAAGAAGAATATATGTATGTGAGAGTGACAATACATGTGCCTGAAAGAAGAATGTATGTATGTGAGAGTGACAATACATGTGCCTGAAAGAAGAATGTATGTATGTGAGAATGAAAGAATGAATTTTGGCTTGTAGGGCCCCTCATATCATTCATTTTTAATCTATATTAATCACATTTCATTTTGCATGAGCAAACAGACTAAAAAAAAGGGAAAATATACACACTTAACCTGTTTATTGAACATTTTGAACATTCATGTTAACAAAAAACTCTGTAAACATTTATCCACTCTCTCTGTTCCTCTTGGGGAGGCACTTCAAGTCCTTGAAACGAGGAACCAAAGGTATGTAAAGGTATGTAATATCTTATTATTAAAATCTCAACGATATTAATAATAGTCCACTTGACAAATGTGTCGATCAATATGTCCAAGGTAGACTTAAGCTGGGCATACACTGTGCGATTTTTTCAGTTGCATTATTCAGCTCCTGCTCAAACCGTACGATTGACTCGCAGGTGTTAGAAGTTCGTAGGTCACGATGCATGGTCTTACACTATACGACCTGAGTGCTCAAACTGTACGTCCATAACATGAAGCTTATAACACAAAATCTGTCTCTCACTCTCCCTCTCTGTCTTTCACTCACATAGACACACACACCACCACCATCAGCTTTGCTAAATTGCTAATGAAAAACATTGACCAGGCAGCTGCAACTGAGGAGCAATGTCCATCCAACTATTTTCACGGTTGTTGTGGTCGTGAAAAGTTTGTGAGGCCACATCGAAAAGGCTTGGATGAGCTTGCCAAAGTTCTACAAGTTGGGCATCCATTGCTTGTGTCCAGATCACATGCTGCACCGCCATGCTACTCTGTCTTTTTCACTTTCATTTCTCTGTTTGCACGTGAGCAGTGTGAGAGGTTGCGTTGATACCCTCACGACGGGCGACAGGATTTCAAACAGGGTTGATTTTCTTTCGACCATACGATTGCTGATCGGGAGCTGGTCGTGAGGCGTTAACCACTTCTCGTTACCCCATGTATACTACATGATGCACGACACACGATTAAGGCGAAACTCTGTGAAACTCGGCCGATCGGTCGCACGACTGAATGGGCCAAAAATCGCACAATGTATGCCCAGCTTTACGGAACCCCTGATGCTCCATGAGTGGTTTGTCACAAGCTGGGTGATGCATTAGCCAAAGTGCTAGCAGCATGCCCAGGTAACGTATGCGTCGCATCAATTTTAAGCTGGAAGTGCTTCAGTGAAAAGAAAATTCCTTCTTGCGCAATGTGCATAATACTTTGTGTCGATCAACTGTTCAGTCTTGTTATTTTTTAATACTCAAATTTCCCATCGAGAGGGCCACTGTGCATTTATCATCTTCCAGATTGAGTTGATTGGTTCAGCTGCCCCTCACCACCAGATCAACTGCCCATTTGCGCATGTGCGAAGGTAACTTTGCTTGGACAAACTGCCCGAAATGCGTTGACAGAAACATTTCAGGGATTTTGAGTCATTCTGCATGCGTTAATTGCACTAATTTTGACAGCACTAATATATATATATCTATATCTATATCTATGTATCTCTCTCTTTCTCTCTCTCTCTCTATATACATATATATATATATACATATATATATATATATATATATATATATATATATATACATATATTTTGTGTGTGTGTGTGTGTGTGTGTGTGTGTGTGTGTGTAGTGCACAGCTGTCATCATAGTGTAATTCAATACAGGTAACCAAATGTGGTGCCTCAGTAAGGCCTGAGAAAGACAGTGTAAGACTGTTTGCTAGATGGATAAACAATCTTTATCTTCACTTAGGCTACATGGAATTTCACTACATGCTATGGTGTCATGTATTTCCTTGATTTTTTTTCTCTCTCTTTCGCTGGCAAGTTGCCTCTGTGCTAGCACTTTTATCAAAAATATGTCATCAAGCTATACCAGCAGGAGATATTTGCTCTTTTAGGTATTCTAAGCATTTGGCTGACCAGTGGGATTTTTCACAAGGAAAAGCCATTTCTGAAACATGTCTGTCAGCATTTTTCAGAGACACAGACAAGTGTGTTGCACTGGTGGAAAGGAAAGAATGGACAGGGTGGAAGAAGGAGTAGTAAGTCAGAGACAGACTAAGGCTACTTATGTGGCAACAGCAAAGCGGTGAGGGAGAAGAAAGGGGCAGCTGAGTGAGAGATGGATAGAATTGATAGACAGGAATACCAATCAGAGACAGAGCAGCAGAGCATATAAGCAGAGACTGAAAATAGCGTGGAGGAGTTTCTCTGCTGCCTCCTGTAATGACACCAGTGGGAGGAGATTACTGGGTACAACACAAAGCTAAGGTCTCCCCTGCTGATCACCAGGGAGCTTTATCAACATCAAAGGACATATTGTATATGAAAGGGACGTTTACTTCCTGTGTGCCTTATGAACATGGTCACAGTCATTCTAATGAAAGTAAAATAATAAATTTCCACTTTCTGCTTTACATATTTATTATATTAAAGAGCTTATCATTTATTTTATATTCAAAACAACAAGATAGATTAGTTGTACCTAACCCTCTGATGTGACCCATTGGACTGTACTGCATCGAGTGGTACAGAGATAAACAACAAACAAACAATTTTTTATAGTGGCAATGCAGTAACAGAGTTGACTGTACTGAATTAAAGGAAAAGTGATGGTTTGGGTTAAAATGCATGCTTTATTAACGTTACACGATCTTACATAACCACCAATCCTTTTAAAATGCCAATGTTTTGTCACAAATCCATCTAACCTAACCACATTCTATACTGACTCTGTAGCTCTATAACAACAACACCTTTACACTAGTCTTAATTATTATTATGATTTAAACAACCTATCCTTCATCGCCCCTTCCTCAAAGTAACTTCAGATACTTGTAACAGTGATTCTGCTATCAGTGGATTTTCCTCCACAGAGAGCGGTTATTATTTTTTAATTTACACACTACACATATATCAACAATCAGCAATCAGTACATACAAATTTCCCTCTACCTTCGAAATCAGCACCATAAAACAAAAAAATGATTCACCTCAATTAATGTCTGTCTGGCTTACTTCGGTAAACTATGTCTTTAAATATATAAGAATTGGAGAAAAGTAGCAATATAAGGCACTAGAGAAATCACCACAATCCAAACAAGCCAAACATTTTATACTGCGCAACGATCTTGAAAAACTTATCCACACTTTTGGGACTTCCAGATTAGACTACTGCAATTCCCTTTACTTTTGTCTTCAATCCATCCACCTTCATAGACTTCAGCTTGTTCAAAATGCTGCGGCTCGTCTCCTAACCAGAACTGGAAAATTTGCTTCCATTACTCTTGCTGACTTACATTGGCTACCCATCAAATATCGTATTGATTTTAAAATCTTGTTGTTTACCTTTAAAATTTTAAATAATATTGCGCCTAGATAGATTGCCGACCTTCTTAGCTTGTATACTCGTAGTCGAGCCTTAAGATCATCTGGTCAACTACTCTTGGTCCAACCTAGGTCCCGCCTGAAGACCAGGGGCGATGGTGCTTTTGTCTCAGCTGCACCGAACCTCTGGCATAGTCTTCCTGGTACTATTCGTGCCTCGGACTCTACTCAATCTTTCAAAAGACGGTTGAAAACGTACCTATTTAATTTGGCATTCCCCACTAGCAAGTGCCCTTATCTCATCTATTTTAACCTTTTACTGCATTATTCCTGATTCTCCTAGATAATATTTTATATTTTGAATTGACCCTTCTCTGAACTGAGGCCCGATATCTATTTTATTTAGCCCACACTCCTGTTTTAATTAGTGCTTCCCATCTGTTAGTATTAGTACTGGTGCTTGTTTTTGTACTCTGTTGTTTGTTTTATAGCAATGACTTATTGCATTATTGTGAAGCACTTTGATCTACCTTTGGTTTTAAATGTGCTATATAAATAAAATTGCATTGCATTGTGTATATTATATTAAGAAACTGCAATACAACATGATGAAAAATCTTTTTCTATACACTACCAGTCAAAAGTTTGGACACAACTTCTTATTTCATATTTTTTCTGTACTACTTCCTACATTGTAGGTACATACTGGAGACATCAAAGATATGAAGAAATATATATGGAATTATGTAGCGAAGAAAAACATTGATAAATAACTCTAAACATATCTTACCTTTTAGATTCCTGAATTCCACCCTTTACTTTGTTGACGGCGCTGCAAACCTTCTCTCAATGAGCTTCATGATGTAGTCACCTGAAATGGTTTTCACTTCACAGGTGTGCCTTGTCAGGGTTCATCTGTGGAATTTCTTGCTTTCTTAATGGGGTTGAGACCATCAGTTGTGTTGTGCAGAAGTCAGGTTGGTACACAGCTGACAGTGTAGCAAATTGCTAAAACTTTGAATGTGTCCCCAAGTGCTGTTGCAAAAACCATCAAGCACTACGATGAAATTGGCTCACATGAGGACAGCAACAAGCAGAAGAGATTTTTTTGGGCCAAGAAACACAAGGAATAGACATTAGACCAATGGAAATCTGTGCTGTGGTCTGATGAGTCTAAATTTGAGATCTTTGGTTTCACCCGCAGTGTCTTTGTGCGACAGAGAAAAGGTGAATGGATGGTCTCATGGTTCCCACCGTGAAGCATGGAGGAGGTGTGATGGTCTGGGGGTGCTTTGCTGGTTAAACTATTGGGAATTTATTCAAAACTGAAGTCACACTGAACCAGCATGGCTACCACAGCATCCCGCATCGATATGCCATCCCATCTAGTTTGCATTTAGTTTGATCATCATTTAATTTTCAACTGGACCTCCAGGCCTCCAGGCTATGTAACCAAGAAGGAGAGTGATGGAGTGCTAAGCCAGATGGCCTGGCCTCCACAGTCACCTGACCTTAACCCAATCAAGATGGTTTGGGATGAGATGGAGTGCAGAGTGAAGGCAAAAGGGCCAACAAGTGCTCAGCATCTCTGGGAACTCCTTCAAGACTGTTGGAAAACTATTACAGGTGACGACCTCATGAAGCTCATCAAGAGAATGCCAAGAGTATGAAAAGCAGGAATCAAATCAAAAGGGTGGTTATTTTGACGAATGTTTTGATTTATTTCACACTTTTTTGTTCACTACAATTCCATGTGTTCCTTCATAGTTTTGATGCATTGACTGAGAATCTACAATGTAAATTGGACTGACAAAGAGCCAGAAAATGATTCACACTCATTGTTTGGCAATGAAACTAACACATACATGTCTTTGGAACATCGGAGGATAGTCAAAGAGACACCCAGAGAGAAACCACACAAACACAGGGCGATGTATTCCTCATTTATCTGGCCATAGGATCAGCAATAGGAGAATGGTAATGGAAATTCTGGTCTGTGGATCTATGTGAGATGGGGTTTTTTTCAGTGTCAAACAAGCTTCCATACTTAAACAATAGTAAGGCATTACAGACGGTGTAATTCTTACACTAAACCAGAATGAAATTTGTAACACCAATGTGTCTCTAAACTCTTAGATCAAAATGTACTTCACCCAAATTTGATGCAAAAGAGCTCACTGCTTTGGATCAGTAGGTTCGGCTACGTACAGGAGAGGCAAACTGAATGAGACTCAGGCAACTGTGAGTTTTGAAAATGCTGGCTCATGTATTTTTACTCATTCAGATAAGAAAAGAAAGATAATTAATAACAAACATACAAAAACATTTCAAATAAAAGTATCCATTTTTGGTACCAGTTTTTCCTCAATGACAACCATGTGGTACAGTCACAGTAATCACTTAAAAAAAACCTTACCTGGGTGCACCCTTCTAAATGTAAAATCAGAGTTCAAGTTCAAGATAAACCACAATTTCAATTACCAGAATCCGAATGGCAACATTCATCTGCAACTTCATAGACTTTGTTAGCTGATTGCAACAACCATTGAGTTGGAAAAATAGATTCAACCGCCCACACCCACTTCCCTTCCTGTTCTTGGGGATGTATAGAGTCCGTGAAAAGTCCTTAAAATAAACCGTCCGTAAGTCCAGGGGGATGTGTGTGAAGAAGGGGAACCGTAAGTTCAAGTGGCATGGTGTGTTTTTTTTGTTGCAGCTGGCCTACCACAGGTGCAGCACAGAACAAAGTCAATTGGTCCGTCAATATAACTGCTAAGATTAATAGTCTTTTTTTTCGTTTTGGTACATTTTATCCAAGCCATACTTAAATATGGGTTACACCCTCCCCACTCTGATGGTATGCACGTCCCTGTGCATCTAAATGGCTAAACTGCATAGAGCTTGAAAAGGCTTCATTTGGGCTGTTGAATACTGCATTAACAACATACAGTAAGGGGTTACCTAATTTTGAATACTGCAACCTTTCTGGTCTCTGATGTGATCTTTGAGATCGACGAAGAACGTCATGACTTTCCTGAGAGCTATTCTGTGAACCAGGTGAACTAGGCTGCTCAGTTATAATTGCTTCTTGTTCATTGAGACGCTCTAGCATTGTTTCATTTTCAATGGGCATGATTTGTTCACTAGTTTGCTGGGTTTTCTCCACAGGATCATCAACTTGAATGTTGGTTTCCAGCAAACTGGGCTCAGGTAAGTTTGCACGCTCGGGTAAGTTCTCAGTTTCCTTAGTTTCCTCTGTTTGTTTGTCTCTGTCCGTGAGATTATCACATTCGGCGGAATTGTCATGTTCGGTAACATTGTCATGTTAGGTTATATTGTCTTGTTCGATTGGGCTGACACGTTCGGTTTCATCATAAGCTGAAAACGGTCTTTGCACACTTTCAGTACGGGGCACAGCAAAAGCTGGTGACATTTTAGGTGGCTTGGCAGAGTTGGAAAAGGACATGGGTATCCAGGTAGGTATTGGTAAGTACTCAGACTCTGAGTCAAGGTCATCATCCTCCTGAACAACCGTTTGCCTTGTGTTCCGCCGAGCATGGGGCTTTCGGGAACTGTTTTCTGTAGACTCTGTGATAGGTATGAAACTACAAGGGAGGAGCAAGTCTCTGTGTAATGTTCGGACTGGTCTTTTGTTTCGCTTCCGGTTTAACTGTATAGACCGGTAGTTCACCTGCTTTTCTCAGAACCACATAAACATCATCCTCCCATCTGTTTGCCAACTTATGCTTTCCCCTCAGTTTAACATTACGCACAAGGACCCTGTCGCCCACATTGAGAGTTGAGTCAACCACTTGTTTGTCAAAGCGTGTCTTATTACGCTCAGCATTCTTTTGTGCGTTTGAGGTTGTGATCTTAAAACTTTCCTCCAATCTATGTTTCAGATCACTGACACACTGTGAGTGTGACTTCTTCCGAGCATTAACAGGCAACCCGAATACTAGATCAATGGGGAGCCTTGGTTGCCTTCCAAACATCAGTACATAGGGTGAATAGCCTGTCACATCATTCTTGGTAGAATTATATGCATGTACTAGAGGTTTTACATATTCTTTCCAATGCAACTTTTCATTCAGGACCTGGTCAGGACCAGGTTTTACTGGTCCTGACCAGTAAAACCTCCAAATGCTCCTCCAAATGCTCGGTACCTTGGAGATGACGTACCATTGATTTGGTCAGGACCAGGTTTTACTGGTCCTGACCAAATCAATGGTACGGTCAACTCCTACGTGCCTCATGTTATTGTGGAGGTGTTTGAAGGCCATTGGTCTTAACTCCTTGGGTAACACGAGTTGAAAGGAGATGTCTGGATCGGTTTGCCTTTTTCGGTAAAGAGCTCCATTTTGAAGTTTGAGACGATTGAGCTCACGCAGTAACAAGGGGAGCTCGGGCAGTTCTGCTCTAAGACTGGAAGGTGGCGTCTGGCCAGTTTCTAACTGAGTGATTACAGCATTAAGAGCAGGATCTAACCTCTGTTTCTGTCTGAGCTCATTCTCTGTAATAGGCGGGGCAAGAGGAGAACGACCTAACAGCTCTTCTTAGAATGTACGTTAACGGATTACTGTCTGTCACTACTGTGAATTCTGTACCATAAAGGTAGTCTGATAACTTTTCAGTGACAGCCCATTTAAGGGCCAAGAATTCTAGCTTGTGGGCTGGATATCTCATTTCACTTTTTGAAAGTCCTTTGCGAGCAAACGCTATGGCCCTCAACTGCCCATCCTGAAGTTGGTACAGAGCTGCACCAAGGCCAATGGTAAATGGCCTGTATTTGTATAGCGCTTTGCTAGTCCCTAAGGACCCCACAACGCTTTACACAACCAGTTATCCACCCATTCACACACACATTCACACACTGGTGATGGCAAGCTACATTGTAGCCGCAGCCACCCTGGGGCGCACTGACAGAGGCGAGGCTGCCGGACACTGGCGCCACCGGGCCCTCTGACCACCACCAGTAGGCAATGGGTGAAGTGTCTTGCCCAAGGACACAACGACCGAGACTGTCCAAGCCAGGACTCGAACTGGCAACTTTCCGATTACAAGGCGAACTCCCAACTCTTGAGCCACGATCGCCACGATTGCCAATGGTACTAGCATCCGTGTGGAGGATATACAGGAGTTTGGGGTCTGCAAAACCCAACACTGGGGTTGAGGTTAGCTTAACAATGATCTGTTCAAACGCTTCTTGACATTTTTGAGTCTCTGTATCTGTTTCAACCCTGTGCTCTGACACTATGTGACTGAGATATTTAACAGAGTTGTGGAAAAATTTACATTTCTCGGGTGCCAGTTTCAACCCAAACTCTTTCAATCTCAACAGGACTTTCTTCAGGCGCTGGTCATGCTCTTCAAGGGATGATGAGAAAATAGTGAGATCGTCAATAAAGACAAGGACCTCCTTAAGATTCATCGGACTCATTCACTGATCCATGAGCCTTTGAAATGTGGAGGGTGCATTGGTGATCCCTTGGGACATCCTATTGAATTCCCAGAACCCTAAGGGGCACACAAAGGCTTGTCTGACTCTGACATCTCAATCTGATAGTATCCCGACTTGAGATCCAAGACTGAGAACCATTTTGACCCTGCCAGAGTGGAAAATGCTTCCTCCAGATTTGGGAGTGCATATGCATCTTTTATGGTTTGGAGGTTTAGCCTCCTGTAATCGATGCACAAGTGAACAGAACCATCTTTTTTCCTGACAACTACAATCGGGGAGGCGAATGGGGATTCAGATTCCCGTATCACTCCCACGTCGAGTAGTTCCTGGAGGTGTTTCCTCACAGCCTCCACATCATGTGGGTGTATTGGTTGGGGTCTGGATTTAAATGGGGTTTCACCACTGATGTGGTGCTGTACTTTTTTCGTGTGTCCAAAATCTAACTCATGCTGCGAAAACACTTTGGGCATTGAATTTAGCATTTTTGATGCACGATCTTTCCATTCAGCAGGTAAGTCATTTCCAAAGTCAACACTGATCTTTTTAGAAGGATCTTCTGACTGGTCTGAGGGGTTTGACACTTTCTCTGTTTGTTCTTTGTGTAGGGCTCTGTTTACGGCATTAATGTCGGCTAGCACATGGCCTGAAGGGACAACAATGTCAGGATCAGTTTCATTATTTATTACGACTGGCAGCTTACAGGGCTGCTTGGCTGGCAGGTTAACAAGACCAGTTAACACAAGCAGACCACTGGGCAAGGGAAAGGCTGATGACTGTTCGACAACTGCACATTTCTCATTAATGGAGTTGGGGATGTACACTGAGGCTTCCAAAACTGCTGTCTGCCCTGCTTCCACAACAGTTTGATGTTTACCTGTTAATTTTGCACACCTAAGACTGCAATTGTTAGCTGCTTCCTGGAGCATTCCAAATATTTTGAGGAGTGCTCGGTAACCACCGGGGACTGGCTGAAAGTTTGCACTGGACTCATGGATGTCAGTATAAAGGGCATCTAAAGTGTTTGTACCTATCAAAACCTGTTCTCGCGCCTCAGCTCGCAAAGGAGGAATAACTAATGCCAGGGTGTTAACATTAATGTCTGAACCCACAAAATCCTTTGGAAAAGTGATTGAGAGCTCTACATAACCTAAATAAGGGACAGATTGGCCATTTGCACCCTCTACATCCAGGTGATCACCCAGCAGGTTTATAGGCAAGTCTGAGAGGTGCTGCTCATAAAAACTCTGAGGTACTGTTGTCACTTGTGACCCTGTGACAGTTTGTTTCTTTGCCAGCAATGACGACAGTAGCAGAAGTTCTGGTTCCAACCAAACCCTTTGGGAGGCTTACAGACTGTGCTTTTTACTGAGCTTTCTTTAAAAAGGCCCTTTGTGGTTTGGGACGAGAATTGTCTCCTGAAGCCCCCACTTGTCCCACACTGGAGGCTGGGATTAGTTTAAATGGGGCTCGTCACTGGCCCTAGTTGAAGCTTCCCAACTGGCTTGTCTTTCTTTCAGTTGTTTTTTCTTTGTGTCAACTAAGGATGGGTTTGGTTCATTTTCACATGATGAGGCAATGTGACCATCCTCTCCACAGTAAAAGCAGTACCAAGGGCGCGGTTTTGCATTGGTTTTAAACCTTCTTTTTCACGGGACAGGCCTCAACTGGCATTAATTGTCTTGCACTTTGACTTTGATTGCTTGGGCTGATTTTGTTTTTGACTTTCCATTTTCTAACTGTTACGTTGTGCACTCAAATCAGCTATTTGTTTCTTTAACACATCAAAGTCTGATTCACTGCTACTTATTGTTTGTACATTTGACATGGCCCGTTGCTTTGGATTGTTGGGGTCAGGTTTGTTCTGACCAAGATGTTGTCTCATAATTTTGACTTTTGACGCTTGCTTCTTCTTCAGTGTGTAAAAGCAAGAGTAACTCAGAAAACGAAGGTGGACTCTCCTTTCTTTGTCCTAACTGGAGGTCACTGATGAGACTGTCCTCCCAACAGCCATGAAGGAACTGCTTTAACAACTGCTTGTGAAAATCTGACGCACTGACACCCCCGTGCCGCATAGCTTTTGTCAGACAAACATGTAATCTTTGCAAATAGGCTGATGGTCTTTCTCCTTTATTCTGAAGCGTGTTCATAAATCGCGCATAAAGCTCATCACCATCTTCGACAGCTCCAAATGCAGAGTCTAGTACTTTCAGGTACTCAGAGGGTTTAGCATCTGGGCCTAAATGCTTTGTGATATCTGGCAGCAAAAGGCTGTAAAGTATTCTTTGTGTGCAGTTCAAGTCAGAAATGGCTGGGTCATTTATGAGAACTTCAATACTTGTGCGCCATGTATTGTAATCTGCTTCATTGTTTGGGTAGGGGATCGCCCAGAGAAGGCTCTAAACCTACTTGGCATGGGCGAGTGTGAAGGCATTTCACTAGTGCGCACTACATGTTCAACCACTACTCGCTGGACACTTGGTGGATTAAGCTCAAGTGTGGGATAGAACTGTGTCGGCAAGTTAAGATCGATCAGGTTTTGGTTTAAGGTTGGGGTCGGAACCTTAGACTGTGAAGAATCAACAGCAGTTTGATCAGGGGAATGGTCACCCTGTACAAACAAACTTGTTTCAACTCTGTTAGCAGGGGAAGAAACTGTAGGCTGAGAGGACAGAGGAGACGCGTTTAGATTAGCTAGCCCCTCTTTGAGCATATCCTCTAGCAAGTGTCCACTCAGGTTAGCCATTTCAGACAGTTGTTTCATGTATGCTCTGGTGACATTCCTTGCATTTGCTGCATACACCTCAGCTAAACTCCTAATTTCAAATGTGATTTCAGGCTGAGCAGAGCTTTGGATAGTATGTGGCAAAAGGGGGTTTAAAGTATCCATTGCACTGGCATGATTGAACTCAGCTATCATCTGCCTGTGAAACTCTGAATACGGATCATCTATGCGGATGTGACGGTTAACTGGACCATGTTTCCCCAGGTAAGTAGCTACTTCTTCATCAAGGTCACTGTTGGTAAGCCCTTTTATGATTACTGAGTTAGGGATTTTAATTGACTCTTTAACTACTATTTCCATTTTACCAGACTTCGGTTTTGATTGTTTCTTATTGTTGTAATATTTAATAAGATGAGTCTCATGTAGTTTCACAATATCTCCTGGCTGCTGGCTCACCAATTGTAACACCAATGTGTCTCTAAACTCTAAGATTAATAGTCTTTTTTTTCGTTTTGGTACATTTTATCCAAGCCATACTTAAATATGGGTTACAAATGCATTTGTATACAGCCCGAGGTTGAGCTGATACGCTCTCACTGGACTGTTTGATATGATGAGAATGAAGGTGTGATATTGGTGTGACACAAGAAGCTAGTGAGGAGGTGGAAGGCGGGTGAATTAAGGTGAAGAACTGTGTAGATGGTGCTAAACCCAAAGGGCATAGTATCAGTCCCACTGTTCGTGACATAAAAGGAAGTGGCAGAATGTATCCAAATGGCAGCTCTTCTTTCCGGAGTCCACTTCAAAATAATATAAGTCACACCAGCGGCGTGATAACAAAAAAAGTAAGAAACAAAATGCAATAGTAAGCTGACAGCAGACACAAGAAAGCAACAAAGGCAAATGTGTGAGGAAATGTGGAGAATAGAGACAGATGATATAAAAGAAGGAAAGCTCATCTCATTCCTGTCTGCAGATATAAGCTATATAACATTCAGGCTGGACTTCTGGCTAGCAGCAGGGTGGAAAATTCCATCTGTGCCCACTGAGGTGCTATCAAAAAGCACAACTACATTGGGGGGAAAAAAAATCTATCTATCTATCTATCTATCTATCTATCTATCTATCTATCTATCTATCTAGCTGTCTGTCTGTCTGTCTGTCTGTCTAGCTATTGTCTGTCTGTCTGTCTGTCTGTCTGTCTGTCTGTCTAGCTATTGTCTGTCTAGCTATTGTCTGTATCCAGTAAGGGTCCCTAATAATATACCACATCCGGACGTTGATGGATTAACAACGTCCACGTCAAGGGTTGAGGAACCAGGACACACTAATGAGAAGTGGGCTACCGGAACAAGAAGGCACAAGTGGGAAAGAGATGAAAATAGTGTGCTGCTGGCAGCTGCTAGTTGATGACAGACACCCAGAATGGCTAACTGAAGGCCAGACAGTCCTGATCCCCAAGGACCCCCATAAGGGACTGGCCCCATCCAACTACTGGCCAGTAACCTGCCTCAGTACCACATGGCTAAAATGAAGAGGCGCATGGCTCAATATTTGAGTGGGGCACAGAAAGGAATTGGCAAGAATACCAGAGGAGCGAAACACCAGCTACTGGTAGACAGAGAAGTAATCCAAGACTGCAAGACCAGGCTGACCAACCTGTGCACTACCTAGATTGACATCAAGAAGGCCTATAACTTGATGCCCCACACCTGGACCCTGGAATGTCTAGACCAGGGGTCGGCAACCCGCGGCTCCGGAGCCGCATGCGGCTCTTTAGTCTTTATTTTGCGGCTCCGGGTGGTTTGGGAAAATAGAAGAAGTATTTAGCTGAAGTGCATTTTATTTGTGTTTAGTTCTCTTTTTAACTTGTAGTTCTAAATTGGAAGATTATTGTGATTTTGAAATATAAAAATAAAATTATATCTTATTATTTTTTCATCGCTCAAAATAAGCGTCACACTCGCGGAAGCCGGTATACCCGCCAATTCCATGCATTTATCGAGACTTTCAACCCCAGGTAGGTCAATTATGGATCTTTGGATCCACATTATGTCGGCAGCTATTCTCCACCGTGAACTATGTTTAAAAACAAACACCGCTCACGCCTCACAGACGACAGCTTACAGTCCTGCAGATGAAAGCCCCGATTTGCAGACGCTGTGAGCAGAGGTTCGGGACCAGAAGTCTTATTGTAAACATATCACGGCAGACCTGACGATGTTTCCATGAACATGCTTTTCAGCATCTCTTTATTGACCACTTTTCACACAGGGTTGCTGTACGCATACAGCCGGCTGTAGCTTTTCACCTCACAGCCCGACAACACAACAGCAGAGCGAGCACAGACATTAAGGCGGCGAGGCGTGATTGCAGGTGCCGCTCAGGTTCGTCCGACTCCCATGCAGCGGCACTGCAGACCACGCCCCGCCATACACATTAACCAGGTAAAATACATATTTAGGCAGAATTTTGCAAATATCTTTTTTTTTTTTTAGCAGCATAGTGCTTTTTTACCAGTTATTTTTTAAAAGTCGGGTCAAGGCTCCAACAGCCCAAAGGCGATATAAGGGTGGCGGCTCACAACAGTTTTTGTTTGCTACATGGATCATTTTAGTTCAGCTGGGTGTCTTTGCTTTTGTTATATTTCTTTAAGAGTTCAAAATGTGTTCATTACATAATAATGAAAATGTAATTTTCTCTGTAGCACTTCATGGATTTCATAAGCAACACACCTTAGTTTCTCTGTGGATTCTTTTAAAAAGCAGTTAAAAACTTTTCTTTTCAAACAAGCCTTTTGTTGATCTACGTATTTTATATTCTTTACGTTATTTACATTTGATCTTTTACATTGTGTATAATGTCTATTGATTGTACTGTTTATTTTAATATTTGTGTACAGTGCTTTGTGACTGCCTGTCTGTGAAAAGCGCTTAATAAATAAACTTTACTTACGTCCTTTAGTTGTTCACACAAAGCATAAAGGTAAAAAACAATATATACAGTGTTATCTTCATTTTAGATTTCAAAAAGTATTTGCGGCTCCCAGTGTTTTCTTTTGCGTGGAAACCGGGTCCAAGTGGCTCTTTGGGTGTTAAAGGTTGCTGACCCCTGGTCTCGACCTATACCTATAGAAGATCAACAAGATCCTAAGAGCCTTCATGAGGACCTTAATGAGGATGTGACAAACAACCAGTGTTGGGCAAGTTACTTTGAAAAAGTAATTCAATTATAGTTACTAGTTACTTCTTCAAAAAAGTAACTGAGTTAGTAACTGAGTTACAGTATTCTAAAAGTAATTAATTACTTGAAAAGTAACTATTGCATTACTTAAAGAAAAAAAAAGTTTAACCCTCTGGGCTCCAGGGTATAATTGGCCATTTTTTACTACTTTTGATTTTCCCTCCACATTTTACCTTTAAAAACTATTTACTTTGCCTTGTTTGGTATCATTCTTTTTTGCACAACCTCACGTGTCTGAATTTACAGTTATGTTTTCATTTTGACATACTGTATTAACACAATTGATCTAAAATCAGAAAAAAAACCATAAAATCAGAGTAGAAAAAGTTATATTTTTACTGTAACAACCATAAACATCTTTAATGAATCATATTTCATAACTTCAAATGCAAATATTAATTGTCAATTTTAAAATCCTATGCACAAGTTTTGCAAACAACAAAGTTATTTGCATCCATTTACCTTTTACCCTTTTTTAAAATAACCATTTCAAACTATTTACAGAACAATCAGCTGTTCTGCATTCAATAAGATGCCACACAAATTATTTGTGCCACTCCAAAACAATAATTTCTGTCCACTATAAAGGAGAACATCACAGCCTGATACCTGCAGGTCTGACAGCAGCGGGTGTATCACTGCTGTTTCTACCTGGAGACAGCAGTCGCCTCATTGTTCTGACACACAACACAAAACTATCCACAACACTACACACTAACTACACAAGACAACACATTAACTACACACTCCAAACACACTAAACGTCACAAATCTCACATCTCAAAACTCGCGCTCTCTCTTTTTCTGCTCTCTCTCTCTCTCTCTTTCTCTCTCCCTCTCCGTCACTCCTAAAACTTCCCCTGTTTTGTTTTGTTTTTTTGCTCATAAGCAGAGAGTGCTAGCTAGCACTAACGTGGCGAAACTATTGAGGAAAAAACGCCGCGTATATATTGTTTATCATGACTCTGGTTTTACGTGGCCTATCGACACAATTTAAAAACTGGTATATATCACCGTGTTGCTTCGTCTTTAAGTGGTCATGTGATTAACTTACCACGACTACTTTATTCTTCCTCAGTCAAACAGCAGCACTCATGCGATTGTTTTGCCCCCTGAGCTCCAGGTGTTGTGCTAGACAGTGATCGTGATTGCCCTCCGCGGGAGCACGCAGCTGCTTAGAGCTGTAGCGTCCAGATTACTTACAGCTACTTCCGTGCAGCTGATATAAGATGCGGTAAGCTGAACACAGCTTCAACCGTCTGTTTGTTGAAAAATAGTAACGGACCACGTTTCCTTGTTAGTAACTGTAATGCTGTTGTAACGATAGGAATAGTAATAGTTAGATTACTCGTTACTGACAAAAGTAACGCCGTTAGTAACGCCGTTACTTGTAACGCCGTTATTCCCATCACTGCAAACAACACTGGAGGCTTACCACAAGTGACCATGAAGTGTGGGATATACCAAGGAGATGCTCTGTCCACACTACCTTTTTGCATAGGCCAGAATCCTGTCAGTGAAATCACAAGACTGGCTATGGATACCGACTACAGAATGGAGCGATTGTCAGCCACCTCTTCTACATGGATGACATCAAGCTGCATCCTAAGAGTGAACGAGACATGGATTTACTGATCCACACCACCAGGATATACAGCAACGACATTGGAATGTCGTTTGAACCATGAAGAGGCTGCTAGGAAAGCTGAAACCACCAAGTACCTGCAGAGGGTCAGGCAAGTCCTGAGGAGTCAGCTGAATGGTAAGAACGAGATCCGGGCCCTACGCCCTGCCCGTGATCAGGTACCCTGCTGGGATAATAAGCTTGCCAAAGGAGGGCGATAGAGGAAATGGCTGACATCCAGAAGTCCTACCATTGGCTGGACAAAGCTTGACTGAAAGACAGCAAAGAAGCACTAATCATGGCAGCACATGAACAAACTCTGAGCACAAGATCCATAGAGGCTGGGGTCTACCACACCAGGCAAGACCGCAGGTGCAGGCTGTGTAAAGATACCCCTGAGGCTATCCAGCATATAGCTGCAGGGTGCAAGATGCTAGCAGGCAGGGCATACATGGAATGCCATAACCAAGTGGCTATAGTATATAGTATACAGAAACATCTGTGCTGGAAGTCCTGAGGTAAAAATGGGAGACACCCCCTAGGGTGGTGGAGAATAACCGAGCTTAGATCCTGTGGGACTTCCAGATACAGACGGACAAAATGGTGGTGGCTAACTAACTGGATATGGTGGTGGTAGACATACAGAAGAACAAGGCTGTAGTAATAGATGACAGCAACATCAGGAAGAAGGAACACGAGAAACTTGAGAAGTACCAAGGGCTCAGAGAAGAGCTCAAGAAGATGTAGAGGGTGAAGGTAACAGTGGTCCCAGCGGTAATTGGAGCACTAGGTGCAGTGACTCTAAGCTAGGCATGTGGCTTCAGCAGATCGCAGGAACAACATCCGAGATGTCTGTCCAGAAATGCGCAGCACTAGGAACCGCTAAGATATTGCGCAGGACCCTCAAGCTCCCAGGTCTCTGGTAGAGGACCCAAGCTTGAAGGAAAGACCGCCTGCAGGGGTGAGAGAGGAATTTTTTTTAATATATATCCATTTTCCTGAGCCTGGGGCTGCACGACCACAAGCCTTGTCCCTTGCACACAGATTTCTATAGATTTTCTGCATTTTTTTCAATGACATTATGTACTGTAGATGATGACATATTCAAAGTCTTCACAGTTTTACACTGATGAACATTATTTTGAAATACTACCACAAGTTGTAGCAATTGGTAAATCAAGATTGGTAAATCTCTGACTATCTTTCCTTCATAGAAACTCTTCCTCTCTAAGACGCTCTTTTTATACCCAGTCATGTTACCTCTTGCAAATCAACCTAATTAGTTGAAAAAATGTCTCTCGAATTATTTTTTTTAGTACCACTTACTTTTTCAGCCTGCCAGTTTTTCTGAGATGTGTTACTGCCATCAAATTCAAAATAAGCTAATACTTTTCATGAAATAGTTAAATGTCAAAGTTTAACAGCTTTCATTAAACTCAATAAATGGAAAGCCAACAGGTGCTAAGATATCACAGGTGGATGGTGGGGTGTTTCCAAAGAGGTTAACACATTAAAAGCTGTTTGCAATTTCGTGTCCATCAGCCTTTCACCAAGTCTGTTTGCTTATCACATGGGAATAAGTGTCAGAAGCACTTGACAGTTAAAAGCAATCACTTGCCATTTGTGATGTTCTTTTGTAACAGTGTCTTTTAAGTTTCCATGGTCGCCGAGTTGACTCTGATTTTCACACTTAACAGTTGCTGAGTGAATACACTGAAGTTTAAAATAAATGTAATATCAACAGCAACGGATGATCCAATCAGCTGTCTGTCCTGTGGCATAAACATACAATCATTAAGCAGTTCGATGGCATGTAGGGTTAGGGTTGCGTTTTCTTTTAGCCAAATATTAAATAGGCATTCAGATATTGTTATCCCAGAGACTAGATTATGTTAAATTTCAAATGAAGCTGCATACACAGATTTTGGTATCATTATTTTTCTACATTAAAAACTTTTCAATTTGGTTTTCCCAGAAGGTGAAAATTCCTTCAATAGATGTGGATGTTGACCTGACTGAAACCCAAAACCCTAACCCTAAATGAGTTACCACTGACTTACAATTACAAATTCATTGATTGTTTAAAGGACAAATTATCTATACAAATTATTTGACTTTGATAAAATAAAATAAATCTTGACATGTTGCTTGGTTATTTTTCTCTATGAATAGTTTCCCCTTTCAGAAAAGCTGTATGGTGGGTGAAAGTTTTGTTTTCAGAAAAAATATGGTCTGCTTTGTGGTACAAACTGTCCAAGATAAGTCCACAGTTTTGGCACACAACAAAATAAAAAGTAAGCAGCAGCTGTACTTTATCAGGCTGTTGAGAAAAGCCTGTGTGAGACATCAGGCCCTCATCCAAGCCTAGAGGAATTTTGTGGAGAGTGTTCTCACCATCACTATCTGGTTTGGGATTACCACCTAGACAGAGAGAAAATCTCTCCAAGCAGTCATTAAAAACAGCAGAAACAATCACTGGTTCTGATCTTCTAACCTTTGAGGACACAAAATGCTGCACGAATAAGGCATGAAGAGATCACCTCCATCTTGCTCACTCCTCATTCAGGGAGTCAGGATAAACATAATAAGGCATTCATAAGGCATGGGTCCACAGCTATGCAGTCAGACATCTTGCCCAGTATATTAAGAGGGTAAAGGAGATACCACACCCTCACCCTCATCACATCGTTACTTTTAATAAACATACCCACACACACTCATTAGCTCCACCCTCTCCAGGGTTCAGGCTGGTGGTTAGGCAGTACAACACAGTACAAAGATGTCTTGGATATTAGATCATAACGTTTCACCATTCATTTAATCTTTAAGATCACACCTACTGACTTGTTTGATGCAAACACAGATCTTTGGGTTTTTGAATACAATACATGACTGAGACTTTATTTGGTTGTGTAATGGAATGTCCAATCCACAGACTAATATTAGACAGCACAGATGGGAATAAAAAAAAACAGTTTAAAATAATTGTATTTATTTGCATGTAAATTATTTTTTAAGGGTTATGTATCATTGTGTCTTACACAGTGATCTTACTTGTTAAATATGCTGATCCTCCATCCAAAAGCAGTACGATGATGCAGTAGTCAGGAGTGTTACGTCACATTGATCTGGTTATCTGAGGAGCTGGCAAAGGCCACTAGAATATAGGTCCTTTTTTATTTCATTAGTTTATGTGTAAAGGGATGTCTTATTCTACATGTGTTCTCCACAAAGACAAATGTTTCACTTCAATTCAATTATATTTCCACAGCACCACAGAAAGACTTTACAATGTTACAAGTCACATATTCCACTATCTGCAAGAACTGGAGAACAGTGGGGAGGAAGAACTCCCTTTTAACAGGGAGAGACCTTTGGCAGTTGGTTGGGGGTTGAGGGGAAAGAAAAGAGCTTTCCACCATTAAAACCACTTAACTTTAAATGGTGGAGGTTTAACTGGCAAAGCTGTCTTTTCAGTAAGTTTTTATTTTCCTTGCTTGTCTGTAAGAAAATACCTGTGTGTGTGTGTGTGTGTGTGTGTGTGTGTGTAGCATTCAGATCAAAAAGCTGCTGCTTTTGATGAGTTGCTGTGAGGAGCAACTCCATGTGTTCTTGCAGAAACACAGCACGGCTTCCCCTGGTTCCCCTACAGTTGATATGTTTCACGCCCCTCTTCTCCTCGTCCTCCATCTTTCCTTGCTTCCTTCTGTCTCCTTCACTCAATCTGTTCTCTAGACTCTTTGTTCTTGCTGCGTCTCTGGCTTACCCCTGTGGCCGTGCCTTTAAGAACATTGTATCAGACATATCAAACGCTTTTGTAGCTGGAGCTTCTCTGTGTATCTCCATGCATATGTCTGTAGCTTACAGTCCACACACCACATATGATATTCAGGGCGAATATTCTCTCATCTCTTTGTTAGAACCTATTCCCCTGACAAATTCTCCTGTAGTGAGTCCACATGTATTATCACATTACAAGTTACCAAACTGCACAAATCCCAGTGTGTATACTAATGGTCCCAGGATCTGCTCAGGATGCTTTGGAAGAGTCTTCTATTGTTATGCCTTTTGGCTATTTTCAGTTTGTCCATTTGCCTCCCTCCTTCATGTTCATGTGTTTGTCTTTCTGTCCTCTGCTCTCATGCTGTCATTCCCTATCTCTGTCTTTTGGTTGTTCCTGCTAGCTTTGTTCCACCCTGTGTGAAAACAGATATGAGACACTCGGAAAGGGAGTGGGGTCATTTGACATCGCTGTAGGTGGGTGTTTGCATCTGGCACACTTTCTCTTGGTGCCCTTGGCTCTCTCTGTCCATCTCTATCAATCTGTTTTTTCAATTAGATTCAGACTGTGTCACTGGTAATGCCTAATTCTTGCTCTTCTTTTTATTTTGAATCTCTCTTAACAAATCTGAAATCTACCCTGTCCAACCAGCTTTGTCAGTTTTTCACTCATTGCCCAGCAAATCCTGATATTGCCAAGTAGCTGTTTTTCTGAGACCAATATTTGGATGCTACCCAAGAGGCAACAACTGCCTCAGCCAATCAGTATTTGAGATGTCATCACAGAGAGACTTTCTGCTGTTGCAAGCCAATAAAAAATAAAGAAATAAAATAAAATCACAAGTCAAGACCAATATTGTCAGATCTACCTTGTAGTTTTACTTTGGTTTGTTAGTACAGCTTTATTTTGTATGATGAAATTGAACTTGCTAGCTTATTGGATGGATATGTTTCTACCATAGATGTATAGGTGCATAAGTGAGCTAGGCAAAACATCAATGTGGCTAAATTTAAAACAGCCCTGAAGTAATTTAGATGCAGATATTTTTGATAACCTACCTGCTCCTAGCTAAAAAGCTAAACCTAAAGTAGCTAACTAAAATTCCCAAGCTACTAAGCCAGTGCTAATCAGTTTCTATATATACACATATATATATATATATATATATATATATATATATATATATACATATATATATATATATATATGGGCATCACCTCCACTAATTTGACTCACTTAACTGGACCTCTTTACTCTGTTTGCGTTGTTGGTGCCTTTCAAAGACATTTTGGTGAGTTACATTTTAATTCATTCTAAAAATCACCAGCAGCAGGGTTTTCTGTGGTGATGTCAGAAACACTGTTTGGCTGAGTTGCCTCAAAAATGACAAAATGAAGTCACCAGAGCTAACGCCTTACACGACAGCCCTTTGTGGGTGTACATCAATGTTGCTAGATTTCTACTTGGTCACGTCCTATTCCTGCCCTCTGTATTGTTTTTCATGGACTCCAAGCACCATGTCCATTGGTTTTAATATTTATAAGTCCTTGCTGTCAGTGCTAGCTTAAATATACTCTCACTTTTACCATATCTTTTTTTTCGTACTTCAGCATTTAGCTAGAACTACAGAAAATTAGATTAGATTAGATCAAAATAGATTAGATTAGATTAAACTTTATTAATCCCTTGGGTGGGTTCCTCCGGGAAATTCAGTTTCCAGTAGCACAGCACCGACAGAAGTTGCATGTTACAGATACAATAAAGGGGAATGAGAGTAAGGATATGAGCATAAATATACCATATATACACATATATAAATACAGAATATATAATAACGATAAATAGGAATACCAGTGGATTGCACATTTGTGTGAGTCTATTGCACAGTGATTATTGCACAGTCGAATATAAGAAAAAATATTGCAAATATTGCACAGTGAAAAAAAGCACTACAGCTCAGCTGTTTCTGCCCTCCTTTGTCCTCCTGTTTCCCCTCCCTCTCTCCTCCAACGAGGAGTTAAACAGTCTGATGGCGTGTGGGACAAAGGAGTTTTTAAGTCTGTTGTTTCTTGACTTTGGGAGAAGCAACCTGTCGCTGAATAGGCTCCTCTGATTATTTACGACCATGTGCAGAGGATGGCCAGCATTGTCCATAATGTCCAGCAGTTTCTTTAGTGTCCTTTTCTCTGCCACTGTCACCAGAGTGTCCAGCTTCATGCCGACCACAGAGCTTGCCTTCCTGATTAGTTTTTCCAGCCTGGATGAGTCCTTCTTTGCTGTGCTGCTCCCCCAGCACACCACAGCATAGAACAGTACTCCGGCAACCACCGACTGGTAAAACATCCTCAGGAGCTTCCTGCAGATGTTAAAAGACCTCAGCCTCCTGAGGAAATACAGCTTTTGCCTTTTTTATACGGGTGCTGCGTGTTGCATGACCAGTCCAGTTTGTTGTCTACCCATAGCCCGTGGTACTTGTATGTGTTGACCACCTCCACCTCCTCTCCCTCTATCTGAACTGGCAGTGGACCTGCTCTGGACCTCCTGAAGTCCACAACCAGTTCCTTCATCTTTGAGGTGTTGAATTGCAGGTGGTTTGTGTGACTCCATGTGACAAAGTTCCTCACCAGACTCCTGTACTCCTCTTCCTGATAATCCCAGATCCCATAATTCAGAGTTATAGCAGAAGTTAGAGGTGTACAGGGTGAAGAGAAGAGGGGACAGCACAGTTCCCTGTGGTTCCCCTCTGCTGCTGACCACAGTGTCAGACGTGATGTCCTTTAGCCTGACGTACTGTGGTCTGTCAGTGAGGTAGTCGGCGATCCAAGCAACCAGGCAGGGGTCCACCTGCATCCTGTTTAGTTTTTCCTGAAGCAGACAGGGCCGGATTGTATTAAAGGCACTTGAAAAGTCAAGAAACAGGATCCTGACCGTGCCTTTTCCCTTGTCCAGGTGCGAGTGGGCTCTTTGTAGGAGGTACAGGAGGCATCCTCCACTCCGACATCCGCCTTGTAGGCGAACTGTAGAAGGTCCTGGGCATGTTGTACCTGTGGTCGGAGGAGGTTGAGGAGGAGCCGCTCTATACTTAATAATTAGTGGTTATAAAAGGAATAACTTTTTTTAACTGTCAGGCAATTGCAAATGCAAAGTTTCTATCAGCTCAACAAACATCAGCAAACACACTAACTGTGAATTCTGTTGCACAGTGTGTTGCTAGCTGAAGACACAGCTGCTCTGTTTTACAGGGAGAGAAAAGAAAGACAGCTAACTTTGCTCACAGATAGAGAGAAAGATGTAAGAAAGAGAGGATAAACAGGTTAGCATGTTGTATTGTGATGAATTTGAAGCTCTGTGTTGGACTGGTGCAGAGTAGCTGTGGTGCTAATGGTCAGTGGTAGGTTACATTAAGTATGGTAGATGAATTTGCATTTAAACTGACGATGCTTAGAAGAATTACATGAATTTCACCGTCAAACTAACTGCATGTGGTCTAAAATAACAACAATATACAGCCTGTTGTTATTTTAGATGTCAGATCGCTTGTGAAACATCTGCTCACTTCTTGTTGAATTCACATGTGTAAATCCAGAAAGAGCAGCAGGTCAGCAGATCACAGCCTATACTCTAAGAAAATCTACATTACATTAGAAATTATTGTGAGTTGGGATTATTTTCCCCATGCTGAGCCACTACAACCAATCTTAAGAATCACCCACCTACTGGATTCAACTTTAACTCCAAATTGTTCTGATTTTCCTGTTTCGGTGTGGAGATAACCACCTTCTACTATGTCGGTAACAGAAAAGAGTTATTTTAAATTCTCTTTCACTGCTTGTGTCGTACGAGAGATTCGTGGATTAGCAATTTGATTTTACATTGGATTAACATTTATATTGTCATGTACTAGTATTATTTCCTTATTATATTAATATAGCATATAGCATGGCAGAATTGTTCTAAAAAGATCTACTTTTTGCTTTCTTACTTTGATCACATTTCCCAGCATGTACTCTTTCACTTTTACTGGAGTAAATAAGTTGGTTCAGTATTATTTAACACAAGTATCTATAGTTCTACTTAGTAAAGAATATCTGCACTTTTGCCTGCCTCTGATAGGTATGCAGTTCCTGGAAATGACCACTTGGGGCTGATCACAAAAGTCGGGTGGTGCTGTCTCTAGCAGCACGACCAAAAGGAGTCAAATTAGTGAAAGCACTAATGTTAATGTACAAAAATGATCGATGCGTGGGTGGCAAAACTGGTATTTTTTCATTTTCATTTTTTTAGTCAATTTCAGCAGTAATAAAGTTGCCTCAAATGCACCTTACACACACCACTGTTCGTCTCAATTTTTTTTAAGCTACTAAACAAAGCCATGCTGACTATACTGAATAGTGACTGTTAGATCTGTTGTGATAATAACTAGTTAACAAACAGTAAAGATTTCTACATCTACATCTTTCATTTCTTGATATTCAAATCTAAAAAAAACCCAAACATATTGCAGTGGGTAACTGGAAGAAGAAGCAGGAGCTACAAGACACTGTAGAGCTGCAGAGGTGCAACCCTGAATTGGCTACAGTAAGTGGAACAAAATGGACAGATGGATTATTATTTTTACACTAGGGTGAAAAATAAATGGAACTGTTGGGTTCTCTATATACAATACCAGGATGGATCAAACATTAAACTCATGAAAGCAAAATATTGTGTTAATGCAGTTGGCCACTGCTGATACAAGTCATTAACATCCTGTCAACAGCCAGTCACCTGGGCTACTTTAATTAGCCCCAGTCTACTACTACTCTTCTCTGGTCTTCGCTGATTTCTCTCTCTGTTCCTGTCGTCCTTCCTTAATCTATTTATTTACTTGTTTTCTAACTTAAACTGCACATGTTCTGCTTCTATTTTCTGATTTAAATCACCATATGGAAATGGCTTATAGCCTTTTCACAAACTTACTTTTAATGTTTACCAGGTTTGGAGCTGGCACAAAGGAACCTTTTGCTCCTGCAGGTACAGACATTTTTATATTTAAAATAAAATGTTCATTAAGAGTTTGAAGGGTGTTTCCCTTTTTTTTGCCCTAATGAAAATGAAACTCTTAAAAGACAAAAGCTAAAATAGCCAAAGACCACAGTGAGTGCCAGTAATATTAGCCAGCAAAAGAAAATGAGGTTACTTTTTTGCACAGGTGGTGGTGTAATGGGTTGGGGATAGTTTCTGGGCTCTTTGGTACCTTTTGAGTCTTGTTAAATGCCACAGGCTACCTGAGTACACCAGAAGAAGAGTACACCACAGTGTACTTTTCTTCTGGGGGCTGCTTTCAGCGGGATAACCCACGCAAAGATCAAAGTTCTCTGTACTCAAATTGACTTTATAAACACCAGAACTCAACAAAAGAACACACTGAAATTGAAATATATGTCTTCACAAAATTCAAACAGATATAAATAATAAAATACAATATAAATAAGTATATATCAGATCAGATCCTGTATTACAGTAGCTGCTATACACTGCCATGCACTGATTTTATAGTGCGCTACATACAGTTGATGGAAATACATAAAATAGTTAAAACAGTTAGAATAGCACTAGAAATGGCCTACTAACTGTTGAGCAGCTAAATGAGTGGATTAGTTAAACGCACCCTTCATTTAGCTGTTGGCAGAATGTGACAGTTCTACATGCAGCTGAGTGGCATCTTTTGGAGATTATCAAGCTAGCAGATCAAAAACTGACTGATGTGACTTTTTTGTGTGTGATAGATATTTCCACCTACAGATCTTTGTGCAACACTCTTAGTGTCTGATTATTTGACACACATACTGTATACACTGAGTGTGGCAGAGAAAGGTGCATGCAAGGACAAAGGCTGCGTGGCAACTTGATGTCAGCTTGAGTCAGTCACACTGCCAGGCATTGGCAAACAGAGGTTACATAATATCACCAAGACTGCAGTGAATCCACTATTCCCCAACTTCAATTATACCACAGGAGCTTGAGCTCAGGTGGGGGTTGAGATGATTACGACTTCAAGGCACAAAATGATCCTCATATCTGTGGGGGATTACAAGGGTGAGAAACTGATTATTACCAGGCAGATGGTGAGATGTCTGACTGTTAAACTTCAGATTCTGACTCAAGACACACAAAAAAATCCCCTTCACATGTCAAAAGCCACAACAGCCAACGACAATGTAAGTTTGGGAAATAATAATATGAAATTCTTGCATTTCTCAAATCCGAGGACACGAGGAGAAAAAATGTGTTACTCAGTGTGTAATAATTTCAGTTGAGCATGTATAACTGGATGATGATCTTAAGATGTTGCATTAAGATTGAGGTGTTGGATTCTTAGGCAGAAACTTTTTATTTTCAGTATTGTAAAAATTTAAGATCCCTTTTCTTTATTTAAACAGAAAAAAATCTGCTGCCAGATCTTGGAGAGTGCTTCATGGAAGAGTACAAGTTTTAAAATGGGGGAAATGAACGTACCGCTTCAAAGACCCATATATGCTGCCAGTTTGCACATATTCCAGACACCAGTGCTTCTCAGACTCATCATAAACACAGGAGATCTTCAAAGAAAGTGCTACACCAAGCTGCCTAACTTACCAACTATATACACAGATGCTTATTAGATTTTTGTCTATCAAAACAAAAACAGGTTGCAGGGTTTTTAAACAAGATTAGGAACAATGAGAGCCTCCTGTTGGTTCTCCTGCTTATGACATTGTGATATTGTTTTGATTATATAGATTATAGAGTCATACTGCACATTTGTTAAAAAATTGCTCTTATTCAGATTCATTGTAAGAAGGCTGGGGTCTATTTAGCAGCAGTTTGCTGAGGCACCACCAGTGTGTCTTCAAGAAACTTGAAGAAGTCTAAGCTGCCTATCATTGACCTCTGATTCAGGCATACCAGGCATAAAAAAGGAAACTAACTGGTGTTGTCAACACTATGACCCTCTATAAACAGAGTGGGCTAATCTATATCTGGAAGTGACTGCATGGCTCCAGTAGTACACTGTTTGAAATGGTGCACCTACTATTTATCGATCTCATCATCTAAAAGCCACTCTGACCTTTCTTTCATCTGGTGAAGGTCACAAACTCTTTGACATTAGCGTGGAGGCCGTGTATTAGACACACTGGAGCTAAACAGTGAGGTCACTGAGGAAAATACTGATAACTGAGCTACCAGTATTACCCTTTTTAATCTATCAGAATGGTTGTAGTATTTTATGAAAATATTAAAGCTAGAACAGAATTCAGTAATGTGTGTCATACAGTGGATTTAGATGACGCTGGGAGCTTTTCAGGCAGATTGTTCCACTAACTCGACTGAGTCCATGAGCAAAAAAGCTTCATTAAATTTGTTCATTAGCCACTTACTGTGCTCTTGTCACCAGCAAATAATTAGAGTGGAGCTCAGATGCATCCAAAGTAATTTGAACATAGTTAGACAGTCTTCTAGTGTGTCTGTAATGAAGTCTATAATAACCAGTTAAATGCCAGAGGCCCATATTTCACTTATATGTTCAGATATTTACATTTCAGTGATGCAGCAGCAGATTCATAAAATAAATGCTAAACTATACTGTTTGCTCATAATAATTTTTCTGTCCTATGTAGAAATGGAACCAGACAAAGTTCCCAAATGCAAATCCCGTCCTTCAGTGAAAGTAGTTCTAGTTTCACCCACAGATTTTGTGATCCATATTTTGAGTCATTTTGAAGTTAACAGCTAACAAATTTCGAACCTGTGGGACTAATAAAGGTCATCTTATCTTATCTTATCTTATCTTATCTTATCTTATCTTATCTTATCTTATCTTATCTTATCTTAATGCTAGCAAGCTTGACTAGCAAGATACAATTATATACTGACTGGATGCAACACGCATATATCTGCCCATTAGTCCTGAGTATCAGATAAATGAAATACAATACAGTTTCACTACCCCAAACTTAAGCACGCTGTACCACACAGCAGATTGTATTATTTGTAGTGCTGTCAGCGTTAATCTCGTTAAAATGGCGTTACTGGACGGCGCTAACACATTAACGAGCTAACTGCGCTAACACGTTGATGCCGTGCAGCCCCACGCACAGGGCGATCCGCGATAACTCGCTAACGGTAATTTGCCGTGTTAATGCAGTTGTGGCGTTAACTTCATTTTAACAAGGTTAACGCTGACAGCACTAATTATTTGTCATATAATACCAATAATAATTCTCTGAAATTACAAACACAGTGCTGAGGTGTAGTTCAGCGACCCAAATAAATGGAGGTGAGGAGCAGTGGTCAGGTAATGTCAATGGGTGTTACTGCAGGGACTGTGCACAATAACATTAATCCCACTTCACCAGACACCTTCAACAAAATCAAGACGAAGAGCCCCTTAAACACGCTAATGAAAGAACATGATTTTCTTGAGAACTGGGCTTGTAACCAAGGACACTGGACTGAGTCCTCAAAGGACTGTAAACTTGAATTACAAAAATGACACACCGGTGTCCTTCTAAATTCACAGTCAAGATTAAGCCAAACTCAGAGAGACTCTAGAGTGCAGCGATTGGACTGACAATTAATCTTTCACCACAACATTGACCCAAATTATATACTTAAGACCGCAGATAAAAGTTTGAGTTGTGATGTCACTTGGTAGTTAGAAATCCAGTTGTGAAGCCTCAATTTAAGCATTTTCAATCCCACGTGGTCTTCAAAAACCAAATGTAATGAGCAGGCGGTGCATCTGCCTAAGAAACTAAGCAACATGGCAGTAATTTATCAACAACAAACTAGGCCCAACCGAAAGCACATAATTGTTTATCCTCCTTTTTAGGTCTAATGAGGGATAATTTACAAAATGAAAATCATATTGTGTTTAGTAAGACTTCACTAACAAACTACCATTTGAGAAAATCTCATCAGCAAAGTGTTGAATGAAGTCAAAGAGAAAAGGAGCATTTTGGTATAGGGCCATTTTCTCATGAACTTCTGAAAAATGGATCCAGATAAGGTAGATCAAGATTTGCTTCACCACACAGTCCTGGGAGCAGGGCTGGACTGGGACAAAAAAATGGCCCTGGCATTTTAGGCCCAGGTGGCCCACTATGATTATATTTTATGATTATACTTATATACTATCTTTTGTCTCTTCCTCACTCTGTTTTTGGGACTGCTGTCCCTCCTCCTGCACTTCTCCAAGATGGTGCTAGCAAGAGTAGTCTCCTGTGACTGTTAGTGAGTGACCATAAAGAGATGGTTACTAGTCTTTATCAAAAATAAAAAAACAATTCATTTTTGTCATTTTTGCCTCCACATTACAGGAACTGTACTTGATTTTGGTACTTTCCCATCAGCTTAAATTTCCAAGCCTAAAGACTTGTTTGCTTGTTTTTAAAGTGTAATATTTATCAGCAAAAGTAAAATGCTAACATTTTAAACTATACATGGACAATACGATGTCAGCTGTCGAGTCTTCTCTTTTATTTTGTAGGAGAAAATGTGAAAAGCGTTCAAGCATGTGTTAACTACAGGCCTTATTGCAGGTAAAAACCTTGATTTAATGGAGAGGGAACACGAATCACAAAAATGGTAACTTATGGGTTTTAGGACTCATTCCTGCAAAAAAATCATTGGATATTCTTTGAAAAAAGAGCCAGGTGAAGTCTTTTGCAACACTAACTACTTGGCAGTTACCTAGCAACAGTGTTCCATTGACATGGGTTTTACCACTAGGATGCAAAGGAAATCTTGCAGCCCTCAGATTCAGTCTCCCTTTTAAACGTAGTTTTTTTTTTGTCAGATATTGCTGCATAGAGAAAAAATATGAGTGACCTGTCAAAACATACAATATAACATACATGTGTGAGGAGAATACAATTGCAAAAAAACAAGCTTCAGCACAAACATTAAAAACATATGCACATACACTGCACTTGCTGCTGGTTATTCATCCAGAACTCTGCCCTCCACCAAACTTTCTCTTTAGGATGAAAAAGCCACCTGCTGACTTCTACTGTAAAAGCTGTTATCTCCAGAAAGCAGAGCAGCACTGGAACATATTTTCTTTTTCTTTTTTTCTCCCAATCAGTATAAAGCCGGGCTGCTTGTTGATCTCAAGCAGACTTAAAAAAAACCCCTTCATCCAAACTTATGAAGTTTGAAATGCTCACATGGCTCCAGCAGCTCCTTGAACTTCTCCCCTGGACCCCCTCTTGGCTCAGCTAAGCTTGAGAAATTAGGAAAGTGTGAAAAAAAGCAGAAAAGAAAAACATCAAGCCGCAGTCAGCTGCCAAGAGAACTGATGGTATAATTTCATATGGAAATGAGAGTGCTGTCGTCCAAGGAAGAAAATGTAAAAACATCACCAAAGGGCCTACAGTAATTGAATGTCACTCAGAGGGGCTGCTGTGCTTTGCTACAGCCTGATATGCAGTGTAAATGCATCGTGGGATATTCACATCTTTCCTGGAAGAATTTAGGAAAGGAAAAACCTGTAACTTTGTGCTGAGTCATGTCCTGTGGGGGAAATGACTCCTGATGTCCTCTCACTATGTCGCCAGTTGCTGTGTCATGCCAGCTGGAGTGCCAGCCAGTATTTCCCTCAGCTTGTGTCACTGTTGTGGCCCATTAACTACACTATGCCAAGTTTGTCACTGCCATTTTGAAATCACAAACACTGTTTCAGTTTAAGAAAACAACCACAAATTAACAGCTCAACCGCAGAGGTGTGAAAGATCATTTCAACTTAGAGATTTTATGTTCAGGAGGAATTATGTAAATTGAAAAGATTAGAGGGTCAAGCTTTAGGGTGTATTATAATGGAAATCATAAGTAACTGAGCGCCCTGTTACCAGCACTAATGAATGTTTTTATAATGGAAATGGTAAATGGCCTGTATTTATATAGCGCTTTTCTAGTCCCTAAGGACCCCAAAGCGCTTTACATATCCAGTCATTCACCCATTCACACACACATTCACACACTGGTGATGGCAAGCTACATTGTAGCCACAGCCACCCTGGGGCGCACTGACAGAGGCGAGGCTGCCGGACACTGGCGCCACCGGGCCCTCTGACCACCACCAGTAGGCAACGGGTGAAGTGTCTTGCCCAAGGACACAACGACCGAGACTGTCCGAGCCGGGGCTCGAACCTGCAACCTTCCGATTACAAGGCGAACTCCCAACTCTTAAGCCACAATCACCCCCTGCTATACACACATCTAATAACATTAGATAACATGTTTTAACATCTTTACTGAGGATTACACCAGTCTGTCTCAGAACAGAATTGCCAATTTTGATCCCCAGCAGGTGTGTCGCCGAGTGGGGAAAAACAGTTCGACACATGAACAGGTTGGTGGTGTACCTGGGGCTTCAGTTTAAGACTATGCTTCCTCCTCACCGTCACCCAGCCGTCCTCTTTCCTCAGCTGCTCGGTGCCTGCTGGGAGGCAGCTAGCGGGGCCTACGCTATCTTCGGCTGCACTGGCTACAGGGGCCTGGCTAGCTACAGGTGTATCAAGGGTGCGAAGCCGAGTCTCCAATTCAGTAATCCTGGCCTCCAGAGCTGCAAAAAGTCTACATTTATTCTAGACTGAAGAAGTCACTTGGATGAGTGACGAAACGTTTCTTCCACTGAAAACGCTATGTCCAGATGAACAGAATCAACTTTTGGAGAGCTACATTTATTACAAGTATCATTACTGCTAAAGGAGGCCAAGAAGTAACTAAACATCTGACACAATAAGCAGGAAAGTGCAGGAGGGACAGGTGAAGAGGCCATGCTCCTAGTGAGTCCGCTACAAGCTAAGCTAGCGAAACGGTAAAGACACAGTGAGTGAATACTTTGGCAATAAATTAGGGAGACAGTACACAGAGAGTGTGCTTCGGATGAAGCAAGTGAAAATTATACTATGAAAAAAGAAGTTTTCTAAAGTTTTTTAAATTTGCTACACAGATAAGCTACTCAAAAACACGACTGTGTGTTGGAACAGGAAGTGATACTCTACCGCAGAGAGAGGGAACACCAAGTGACAGCTCCCTAATAATAATGACTAATAATGACATCATTACTCTGTTCTAGTCCAATCAGCTTCCTGCCCATCTTCTGTGAGCCAATCAGCCTCTATTCTGTATATTTTAAATCTCAGGGCTATTCTGTCTTTCACACTCTAATTTGTGCAACCCGCCTCCTCCTATCAATGCCCCAACCTGGTCACTCTGAGCCCCATTAAAGCTTCCATCTTCATCAACTACTCTGTCCTAACTCACAGCTGGGGTTCAGTTCTATGATAGGCCATTAGAGTCTAATTGCCAAATAGCTTAATTAAATTCTTTGTAAAAATCATGTCTTTTCCCCCAAATGATCTCTGTATTGAAATCCTCACAATATATACATTATAGAAAAAATTGTGCGACTTTCATATTGCAACTTGGGCATGTAAAAACATTAAATTACATTTAACAATTTGGTCACCTATACCATCCAATCTGAGAATATCCATGTTAGCAACTGGCAGTCTTTGTACTTATCATTCCAAAATGTAAACTTTGTCATCTTAGAATCATTTAAATTACCCACGGCTATATTCTATAGGATCGGCTCTTGGCATATCGCTGTAAAAATGTAAAGCAGAAATTATTTCAATCCTATCAAGGCCTACTGGCCCAATGTTTAACTTCTGTGTCCAGTGTGCTCCGTAAAGAACCTCCAATATAGGCCATGTTAGCTCAATAAATGCCCTAGGGTGAAAAGATATTCTCCTTGTCAGAAAAATAAGACCCATTATTTCATATTTATTTGTTATTTTGTATTTGCATGCTCAGTGTGTCCATGGAGGGGGAGGTCACACGAGCAAGATTTCATTAGATTGGTGATTACACCGATTATATCTAAGGTAATCCATGCTTTTAAATTTCCAGTAGACTGATGCCTTAAATGTTTTCATGTATGCTGTCAGTTATCAGGCCAGTCATTTGCTTTATGGTAGGTGTCCTGTCCTAAACTTCCCTTCCAACGTGCCAACTAAATCTTAGCTTTATGCAGTGTTATGTAATGCTGTCTACCTCCAGTGCCACAGTGTGTTCTATAATTTGTTATTTTCTTATCCAGTCCTTGCAGACCAATAAAACTTTATTGATATTTTCAGCCACAGTGACATGTCCCTCCTGGGCTCTCTGAACCCACACAGCTTAGAACACGAGCTATTAGACCAGGCTGTTTAGAAGACAGGCGGTTTAAAGCAGAGCAAAAAAGAGCCTTGAAATGACTGAAGTGTAAGAATTACAAAACAAAAAAGGGCAAAAAGAATGTTTTGATGTCACCATATCTACTGTCTAACTGTGTTCTACATATAGGCATGTAGACAGCAATTATGGATGACAGATGGAATAAATAGTCATCAGGCTACTAGTATGTGATCATGTATGGAAAGCTAGAATGACTTAAATATAATAACAATGTTAATGAAATTATTTATAGGTCACATTCACATGCTGCTATACAGACATTCTAACATTGTAATGGGGAAATTATTGAAAGATTCTGAAACATTCTATTTCATTGTAAATAATTACTTTGTTAACTTCTGAACATCAACCAGATCACTAGCAGTAGTTTTTTTAAGCCTTATAGTAATACATTTTGAATGAACTTTCAAATGGAAATTTGGGTGTTCCAAATATTAGAAAAACGGATGGCTGTTAGCCATAATGTTGATAATGTCACTGCTGGTAGAAGTAGCAGGATGCTATGCACTGCGGAAAACCAGCTAGCTTGGCATCCATCTGCAAATTCACTTTGCTGCGGACATTGCACCACTCTGCTGGTCCACCTCATGCTCCACTGTCACATCATTAATGAATATCATACATGAAGCATTGACGCTTGGGACAGCACCTCTTCCACAACACCACGGGGAACAACCATTGCCTCCAAAGGTCGTAGCAATCAAGGGCCAAATAAAGGTCCTTTTTGTGTCCTTTTCTTAGTCTTGGTGCTTGGGTTGGAATAATTTACACCTCAGAGTGGTTGTTTAAACTGGGAAAGCCAGCATTAACAAGTTTTATCTAAAATAATATACTGAATATGGTCTTAAATGGCTGACTATTTACACATGTAGCAGTTATAAAGTACACATTTGTAGTTTGTGTTGGTTAAAATACAATATTCACCCTCTTTGTGCTCTGTTTTAGATTAGCTCCTAAATGACTATGTTTATTTCTATCTCTGTCTGCCATTTGGCGCTGAGCACATAGTTTATAGAGAGTGTCAGAGCATTTCACTGAAAACGGCTGTCTGCTGTTGAAATGGCTCTACAAGAGAAGCAGGATGAAAAACATGAGTTGATGGCTGAACGGCGAACAGATGAAAGCCAAGGGGAGCAGAAGAATTAGGAAATGGTTCTCTGTTTATCAGTACCACAGTCCCTTTTCACACTGCTGTTTGAAACTGCTGTTATAAGATTAACATTTCAAAATCCACATGGTTACCAAGGAACCATTTAGGTGTGAGGTTAGGTAGCATTTAAGTCAAATGATAAAGCAGGGTTTCAGAACCTACAAGTACTTTTTAAGCTTTAAAAAAGATAACTGTTATATTTTTTTTCCCTTTGTGTACAGTGCTGTCCAAAAGTCTTGAGCCATCCTGATTTCTTTATATTTTGGAAATTAGGAAATAAGTGTTTTGTTCACTGGCAGATGGAAACATCCTTATAAATACAGTATATTAAGGAAAAAAACTGACTGTTAGAATCAGTGTTGGTCAAGTTACTTGAAAAAAGTAATTAGTTACTGATTACTGATTACTTCTCCAAAAAAGTAATCCCGTTACTTTACTGATTACTTATTTTCAAAAGTAATTAGTTACTTAGTTACTTTTCAAAAACATGATACACTACCTGAATGCGTGATAAAGCAATAGACCTTTTGGGCCAATTCTACTTTTTCTGCATAATCCATCATATAAAAGTGAATCAAATGGAAAAGTGTCGTTTTAAAAAATTGTTTATTACTTTTAATCTTAACTTTATAAACACTGCATCAAACAAAAATTAAATTAAATTCAACAGTCTTTGACTTTAATAAATTTGTTTAACATTTAAACATATTTCTGCACATTACACCATATTTTAAGAAAATAAAGGCTTAAACTGTATTTCTGCATACTCCAGTAACCATCCATCCATCCGCTTATCCTTTTCAGGGTCGCGAGGGGCGCTGGAGCCTATCCCAGCTGTCATAGGGCGAGAGGCGGGGTACACCCTGGACAGGTCGCCAGTCTGTCACAGGGCCAACACACAGGGACAGACAACCATTCGCACCTAGTGGCAATTTGAATTATCCAATTAACCTATCCCCACAAGCTGCATGTCTTTGGACGGTGGGAGGAAGCCGGAGTACCCGGAGGGAACCCACGCAAACACGGGGAGAACATGCAAACTCCACACAGAAAGACCCCGGCCTGATGGTGGAATTGAACTCAGGACCTTCTTGCTGTGCGGCAACAGTGCTAACCACCGTGCCACCGTGCTGCCCAGCATATAACATAAATTATTTTTGTGTATACACACACATCCTTTCATATAGATACAGCAAAAAATAAATAAATAAAATAAATAAAATTAACAATAACATCTTTTAACAGTTTGTAAAGTGCAGAGAGGCATAATACTGAGATTACCAAAACAGAAAATGCTATTGCATGCTACATTTAGGCTGTTAATCCAGTCTCAAAAGACCTATGTTTTATTGTTTTCTTTTGGACTGAAACAGTGGTTATATTGCATCAGCAGAAGATTCTCAAACCTTCTATCAGACATTCTGTTCCTTTTTGGGGAAAGCACCAATCCACCTAAACTGAACAGCCGTTCCACTGGTGCACTGGATGGAGTTGGACTGTTGTATTTCATGTACATCTTTTTGAGATTTGGGAACTGATTCAGAATCTCAAGCTCATAGCCTGACCTTAAAAAGTCAGTTACTTCTTTTTCTGCTGAGAAGCTTTCTGTGGGCTGATTTTCAAATTCAAAAAAGTCCATTTCGGCTAGGCTTGCTGGCATTTGGGACACATTAGTGTTCTCAGTTGCAGGAGCAGCTTTACGACACTCTGTTATCAGGAGCTCTTTCACATACTCTCTCCTATGCTCATCTCTCAGCCAACGAAGTTTAAACTTGGGACAAGTGGCCGCTGCGAGAAGTCCTTCTTGGCTATCCAGAACAGCATCAAAATGAGTCTTGATGGCCTGTAACATACAATATGATGCATCTAAGAATAAAATTATTTTACTATATAATTACTAGGGCTGTCAAATGATTAAAATTTTTAATCAGATTAATCACAGCCTAAAAATTAATTAATCATGATTAATCGCAACTCGAAATATGACCAAAATGTGTGCAAACATACGGACAGATAGCGGATTTTTACACACTTGTTAGTGTTATTTAATGCTAAGACCACGCTGAGTGAACGCAGGCCACTCAGCGTGGTCTGACGTAGGCTGGGTGTTGTGCTGGAAGCGAATTAATCACAGCCTAAAAATTGATTAATCGCAACTCGAAATATATGTGTATATGTGTATATATGTGTAAAAATCGGGACAGATAGTGGTTTTTAACACACTTGTTTGTTTTATTTATTATTAATTGTGAGTACAAGCAGTACAAGCAGAACAGGGCTTCAAATAATTGTGAGGGATTTTTACTGAATGTTTTCCACCCGTTTAAATCTAGCACATTGTTTTATCCATATACATCTTCAAGTTCACAGAACATAGGCCTAATTCAACAGGCAAAATAGAAAAAATCTCCAATCATCCTTTTGGGTAAGGTAGATTAGTGCAAAAAAATATGAACAACAGTGAAAAGTATTGTTTAAATCACATTCAACCATAGAACAAGCTCTAAACACACGGTCCTCTGGTCTACTCATCCTTCAGCCAGTTGCTGAGACAAACCAACTTGTCCACGTTCTCTGAGTGCAGAGCAGACCTCTTCTTGTTCACAATGTGCCCTGCTACAGAGAACAGCCTCTCACAGGGCACTGTGGAGGCAGGAGTGGCCAGGTATCTGCGAGCAAGGCGGGCCAGCTGGCTGTGGGCTCCTGCATGAGCTGCCCACCACTGTAAGGGACAGTCCTCTAAGGCAGTGCAGGGCTCTGCTCTGTAGCGCTGTATGGCTCTGTCCTGCTGTACCTCCTCCTCTGACTCAGAGTCAGAGTCCATCTGCAGCAGGCTCAGCCTCTTCTTGGCTGGACCTTCTTCTGCAGTGTGTGATCTTCTAGGAGAGTCTTCATGCAGCATGCCTGCCAGTGTGGTCCACACTGCTTCTCTGTCAGTCTTGGGCACACTGCGTAGGTCTTTAAAACGTGGGTCCAGTGCAGTTGCGATCTGGAGCCATGCATAGTTGGTATGTTCCTGGCGGGAAGCAAGGTCTTCCTTAAACTTCTCTTTAAACCTCACCACATATGCAGGGTCCTCATCAGTTACTTCCATGACACGGCGCAGGTGGCAGAAGGCTGGTAGAACTACAGAGCAGGAGACGTAGGCCTCTCCTCCCAGCAGTTCAGTCACATATCTGCAGTGGAATACACACACACACACACAGATAAGACAGCAAATTAAAAAAAGCTTTTTAATACTAGGTAATATTAATAAAATATTTGATTTCATTTATTTTTTAAATAAGACATTTTCATAATAACAAAACTGATTTAAGATGTATGTTTGATACATTTAATCTAAACCTACAATTATGGTCACAATGACAGGCTCACCTGCAGGGCTCTAGAAGTGTCTCCAGTCTCTGGAGTTTGTCCCACTCTGGAGGCGTCAGGAGGACAAGTTTATGCTTTTGTTTATCCAGAGTCGCGGTTACTGCAGTTTGGTTGCGGATCAAGCGCTTCACCATCTCCAGCGTGGAGTTCCAGCGCGTAGGCACGTCCTGGGCCAACGGCTCCTGCTTGCGCCCCAGTGACACCTGCTCTGCGTTCAGCTCTGCTGTGTTTGCTGGGCTGTGCTTAAAATGGCCAACAATTTTGCGGCATTTGGCCAGCGCAGTGACAAAGCCACTGTCTGCGAGACTCACTGTGATGCATCTCTGTAGAATGTGCGCGGTACACGGCATGTGATTGAATGGCATGATGCGAGCTGCGGCGATCATATTGCGCGCACTGTCCGTGCCTACTGTTGTCACCTTCTCCTCAATTCTCCACCTGCGAGCAACAGTCTGGAACTGCTCTGCACAAGCCTCCGCAAAGTGCCGCTCTTCCGTTTTCATTATAGTCAGCGCAAAGGATGTCAGACCCCAGGCTTCAGTGATTAAATGCGCAGTAACTCCCAGGTAATTGTCATTACTCAATGATGTCCAGTGGTCTCCTGTCAGAGCCACGCATTCTGTGTGAACTAAAGCCTCTTCTTTTTTCTTTTTCTCCGTTTCATACAGTTCGTGGATTCGAATTGTTATTGTGCTTCTCGCTGGGGGCTTGTAGGACGCGTCCTGAGATGCAACCTTTAAAACATCCGCAAAGCCCTTGTCCTCCACAATGCTTAGCGGTCTACAGTCCTTTGCTATCCATTTGGCTATATTGTCGGTCAGTTTGTCCAAAGAAGACTTACCGAGTGGCCTGCGTTCACTAAGAGTGGTCTGACGCAGGCCGGGTGAAGCTGCTGCCCCGACAAACGCGTGTTTGGCATTAAAGTGGTATTTTAAGGTCGAATTTGAACGGTGAAATTGAAACTCTTTACTACAGTGAGTGCAAATTACAACGCGTTTGTTTATTGTCCCATCTATGTTCTTCTTGTATTTAAATTCCCCATCCAGAAGGCCATCCTGTTCCTGCTTCTCCATTTTCAGTGGCGCGGTAAACAAATCAAGTGGAATTATGGGAGCGACTTTTCTGCGTGTTGCGCTAAATAGTTAAATATTCTAACGTAATTAATTCCAAAATTTAATTATCGCAATTAACGCGTTAATTTCGACAGCTATAATAATTACCTATTGTCATTATTTTGTGGGCTTTACAGCTCTAAACCATCTATATTTTCTATTATCAATACTGTATGAGATTTAATTTTGGTTGAGGCTTTTGTTGATATTATGATTAATATTCATGATTAATGATGATCAATATCCCTGATATTTAACAAGGGGTGAATACTTGGTCTTTTATTCTATCATTTTAATAATTGTACATGCTGCTTAAAACAAAGTATAACATCCACCCACTGTGAATGGTATAATAAATTTAACAAATCCACCCAAAGCAATTAATAATAATCTTACCTTTACAATGACATCTGGAAGGCTGGCTGTCATTCTAGAGAGGTCATCTTTCAGGGCAAGCGTCTTTGACATCAGGCTTGTGAGTGTTGGCAGTAAAGCCCCATAGGTGCACTCATCCCCTTGTAAGATGTCCAGAGCCACTGTCAGGGGCTTCATCACAGTACAGTACTCTTTCAAGAACTGGTACTCCCTTTCATTAAGGCACTTGATTCCCAGTTTTACACACAGGGGATTAAGTTCATTCAAGGGAATTGTGATGATTCTAGAAATGGCCTCATACAGGGAATTCCACCTTGTGGATGTCGGTACCATTAGTTTCCTCCGGCTGACTTCCTCCACCTGTTCAGAGGCTAATGTTGATCGACTTGCTTTAGTCCAAAGAGCAGAACATTTTGCAATGCTACTCCTATATACAGCCTTTGTGTCTGCACAGGAATTTAGATGTTTGTCAACATCGCTTGTTGAAATCAAGTTAATTGTGTGCGATGCACATCTGTAGTGTGGAGGGAGGCTAAACTGTGCATCACCAGATGCAGTTGAAAGAGCTTCTATGACATCAGTAAAGGTCGGTTCCTCGTCATCACCTTCTTCATTTTCAGATTCAGACTCCAAATGACAGGGCTGACATACTCTGAATGCTTTGGCAAAATTGGATGCATTATCCGTTACAGTGGCAATAACTTTGCCTTGTAGTCCATATGATGAATGGATTTCTTCAATCTCTGCTCCAATTACATCATAGGTATGGCTGCCTCTAATTCTCTTGCATGCTAGGGCGTATGGGCAGAAATCTGTGCCATCAGAAACTGAATTTGAATAAGTTAAATTTGAATTTGAATTGCTCAGATTGAATCTGAATTGTAACTTGAATAAATGCTTTTGAAAACTGAATTTGAATTAGTCTAATTTGAAATTGAATTTATGGTTTGAAAATGATCATCACTAAATTGAAATTGAATTTTATATATTGAAAATGAATTCATTTGCTTTGAAACTGCATTTTATCCTTTAAAAATTCAGCTCTCCAATAATTTCAGTTTCACTCTCACCATTCAGTTTCAGTTCTACAATTCAATTTCAGTTCCAAAATTCAGTTTTTTGGAACTTACATCCGGTTCCGGTTCAAGAGTAAACGAGCGCAGATTAATAGAACTATGTTTTACTAGCGGACCGAAAGTGTTACTGACGGGAATCTACAGCGTCTTGAGCTGAATTAAGACTTCAGAAGTCATTCGTCATGTCGAATGACCAGCGGATAAACTCTCAGCTTGGTAATAAATGTATTACATGTATAAGAACAAGCGTCATGTTAACAATTGATAAAAACAATCTCATAAAAACTTTTATGCTTATTGTAGCTGTTAGCTAAAAACGCTAATTTAGCCTAGTTTGCCCTGGATTTAGCTTTGACAAACAAATATGATCGACTGTTTCTAGTAGAATTCCAAAGTTGTCATCTTGTACCCTGTCAGAGCCCTGTATGCTAGCAGAGACCCCTACAGTAGGGAAACATGCAAAACAGTGTCCAAACCTTTGTATTTTAGCTTTATTTATGTCTTACACAGCATCCCAACTCTTTAGCTAACTTAATTAATGAATTCATTTTCAATATATAAAATTCAATTTCAATTTAGTGATGATCATTTTCAAACCATAAATTCAATTTCAAATTAGACTAATTCAAATTCAGTTTTCAAAAGCATTTATTCAAGTTACAATTCAGATTCAATCTGAGCAATTCAAATTCAAATTTAACTTATTCAAATTCAGTTTCTGATGGCACAGATTTCTGCCCATAAGGGCGGCCTTGTTGCGTTGTAATGTGGAATTAATCCAGTGAACTGTTACACCCATAAGACTTTTATTATTTACCGGCCAGATGTCAGCAGTGGTGGAAACAAACTCTGCCTCTTCGAGTGTAGCCTTCAAGTTAGAGTTCATTTTGTCATATTCTCTCTCAAGGTATCCTACAAATGACTTTCTCTGGGGCAGCTTGACACCACTTTTAGTTGGTATTTTTTCTACGATATGTCGGAATGATTCAGAGTCTACAGTGGAAATCGGCAACATGTCCTCGAAGTGGAAGTAGAAGTAGATGTCGTAGCGACAGCAGTCATGTCAGTGGGGGGATCCTGGGGGTTTTCTGTCAATTTAACATTCTTGTGGCAGCGTGCTAGGTGCTTGCTCAGGTTGGAAGTGGAATTTTTCGACGTAGAAAGAAGTTTTCTTCCGATGCAGAGTGTACAACGTACGCTAATGTTTTTGTCGCTTTTTAAAGAGTCAAATTCAAAGTAATGTCGGTATTTCCAAGTATTAAATACTGCACGATCATACTCTATCCCTCGCTCCATGTTTTCTATTGTTGATTTACAGACGTGCT